>NC_134764.1:0-300000 GCF_050436995.1 Anticarsia gemmatalis | reverse complement strand
AAGAAGTATTTATAAAAGCAAAAGATAACGGAAGAGAAAATATGAGAAACCCAGATAGACTTATATTAGGCACAATCCCAAGAAGTAGTAAGTTTCAAAATAACAGTTACTCAATGTGTGTCTGTATATATAATAAAATACCTACACATATAAAACAGTTGCCATACACAAAATTTGCAAAGGTGTTAAAAAACTATCTGTGGCAAAATACATTTTATAGTGTTAAACAGTTTTTAGAATCAAAGTAAATAAGACAGGTTTTTGCCTTAACCCTTTGTCACTACTTCCTTCTGTACCAATTATTATTATTATATAAAATCAACAGTAATAAATGAATAGTTTTTAAGTGTAATATAATTAATTTGCATGCTAGCAAATATCTAGCTAAATAGGCTTGCACTAAGCTAACTTGCATTGTTATATATCCACTTCATATTATGTACCCACCCTATTTATAGCAAATAAATGATTGATTGATTGATTGATTGATTGATTTAAGCCTGTAATAATAAAATATTTTCTTATAAATAGTCTCGGCTACCAAGTATTTCTTTCATG
This sequence comes from Anticarsia gemmatalis, assembly GCF_050436995.1. Taxonomy (NCBI): domain Eukaryota; kingdom Metazoa; phylum Arthropoda; class Insecta; order Lepidoptera; family Erebidae; genus Anticarsia; species Anticarsia gemmatalis. The sequence continues at coordinate 299,442 of NC_134764.1, read as the reverse complement.
AAATAATTCTTTGTATTAGAACAATAATACAAGTAGTATTAAATGGACCGTGTCCAACATGTCGTTTTTAATTTTACGCTTCGACGGTTTCATTCAATTTCTGAAATAGGACAAGTGGGTACAACATTTATTTACTTATACAGATAAAATTGTATCTTTGTTTAAAGTGATAATACTCGGATTTGATTTAATAAAGTATTAAGGCTAGTTTGTCTTTAAAAGGGGAGTAAACAAAACGCAGAGAGAAAAATAACATCGTATGCATGTGAATGCTTGGCTTTTATACTTTAGTACAATTGAAATATTTTAAAATTAACATTAATTCACAAAGAAATGATTACCTAAAATATTCTCATTTTCTACATGTTTTTGAATTCCAGCAAAATATTTTGGCCCTGTTCGGGTATAAAGGCCTCTATAGGACACATTATTAAACTCTGTTTATCTAAGATTTTTTTTACGTTTAACCATAACGTACACAAAAACAAAAGTGCAGAGGTCACAAACATTTTGTCACATTCAACCCTACCATGCATTAGACACGTAAATAACTTTAAGTACACGGGCCGTTACTCAAAAAACGCATTTGTTAGTAAATGGAGTACATCGTAAAGACCTCAGGGACATCGTTTGTCAAATATAACGTGATGTGAGATGTTTTTTCAGAATATACGACTGTTCGCTCCTGGGAGTGCTGCTCTATAAATATTGAAGTCTGTACGCAAAGTACCTGTCTGAAGTTGGTGCAACTATTTTTGTTTGTAAAAGACAAGCTAGACGATGTTTTGATTTAAAATTGTTTTATTATGTACTGACTTACTTGTATTTTTGAGAGTAGTGAAATTGAATGGGCTTGCATTAAAAATTCTATCTGCACATTGTAAAGGTACTATTGCTTAATATTAAAATACTAGTGCTCGGTTTCTGTCTGAGACACATTTAGCGGTAGTTTATCTATTCAATCTGTCATTATTCATATGAGCTTAAACGCTATTGATAAGATAAACTACCGCTTAATGTACCTCGAAAACCGCTGGCAGATTTTGAGCAAGAAGAAGAAGAAGCAGCATTTTTTCCTATTAAGTGAACTAAAACAATAACAGTTGATTTATGTGTGTGATTGAAATAACGAATGATTTTTCACAATATTTATGTTTTTAAACTATTAATATACTGGGACCTTCAAATACACCATTTCTTTGATCCCGATTAGTACTAAAACATTATAAAAATAGATCAATCACTTTTTTAATAAACTATATTTTTAACCTCAGCATTTTCACCTAACAATATAAACCTCAACTTAGATTTTTCAGTTACTATTCCAATAAAACAGTTCGAAAAAATTTCAGGCGATGCCGGGAAGGCTTTCATCAATCATTTACAGCACTGCAGGCATTTTCCCTTTGCGTCGGCATTTTTAGATTGGAGTTAATCCCTCTCTTTCATGCCAGATTACGATGAAAGAGAGGTCGGAGTGCATACGTGCATATGAGGGTTTTGCGGTATTATGGAGTCAGGGGTTTTTAATGTGTCGGGGTTTTGATTGACGTTTGTATACGGTGGGGTAATGTTGAATGATTTTGTGTGATTTTAAGGCGTGTGGGGAGAATTTTTGAGACTAGTGTAAGAGTATTTTGTAGTGGGGTTTATTATTGACTTTGATTTCATTAGGAAAGTTTTGATACGTTCGAATATTACTTACTATTGCTGTACTCATTGCAACTGGATGCTTATTATCTCAATCAGATCTTTATGATTTTATGTAATTAGCACAAAAAGTTGTTGTTTAATAATTATACGTAACCGACTAAATATTATATTCCAGTCCTTATACAATTACCTCTACAAAGAAAACATCATCAACATTTTTCCCACAAAAAATGTTTGTAACACCTGAAAAAATATTAGATGATCATGTAACCGACTTGGAAGGTGTTTCATTAGTATGCCCACTATGCCCACGATGCCCACGCTTGGGCCACTTCTCTCACAATAAGGACCCTTGCGTCAAACCGTTAACGACCTGCCATTGTTTTCGACACATTCACACTTCAACACTGACAAGAGAGATTGAACCGTATGATGAAAGTTATAAGGTTGATATTAGTTTGAGTGTAAGCAGCAATTATAAAGTGTAGCCTTTATTCAGGTGAAGGGATAGTTTTCCGTGAGCCCCATTATGGTATTAGTTTACTTGACGGGAACTGGAGCTGAATTATATTTATTTTTATGTGTGGAGGATATTATTATGACGTAGATGAGACCCATCGCTGAGGTGATATTTTTAGATAAAAAAATAGCATGTGAAAGTTATGGTATCTGCAATATAAATATCTGTTTTTTTTCCTAATTTCAGGGAAGAGGAGAGGACTTAAAAAATTGCTTTATTGCTTCTCTTATATTTTAAACTTAGCTATGTAAGTACAAATAAGTATATACATACTTATATTCTAAAATTTCATGTACAAAAAGCTTAGCATTATCTGTTAAACTCTTAAGGCTGGCAAGCAAAATCCGAAAAAGCGAAATTTGTCAGTTATCAGTTATGATGAGACGAGACTTATGCTACTTTACACAAAAACAGTTAAAATCTAGTACAATATGTTTATTAAATCCTTAAGACGTATCCGCGTTGACGTTTCTTAGTATCTGTATTCACATACAAGTATGTATAAAGTATGTACATATGTATATAAGTATGTATGTATATAAGTGCGTGTAAATGGATTAAAGATGACAGCAACACTAATGCGAGCTTACAGGCTTTACGCGAGTGTTCGTGGCTTATTGTGATATATTATTCTTAGTGAGCTCGTCATGTGTGAGGGTATTCTGAGAACTGTACTGCGATTTAAGTAGGTATATAACCGGGTAATGAATGTTGAAAATGACTTGAAAAATATGATTCTTGGAGTGTACGCTAGGGGCGCTGATCTGTATTTTATGTTTCTCGATAGCTACTCAGTTGTGCCTCTAATGCAAGTGCAGGATTATCTATGTCTACATTACTAGAAAAGCCTAGTAAACCTTACCTTACCTAGCACACCGTACCTTATATACACACTCTAGCGTAAGAGCTTTGAAGCACGATTCTAAATAAATAATATATTTTGTTGTACGAAATATTTTTATAGGTATTACAAAAATTATGAACCTTAAAATAACTAACGCTTAACACATCTTAAACAACAACAATTTCTACTCCTAGATAACATATTTTTAACGAGTTTGAACCCAAGACACGGCCTGCAGGCGATAGCAACGTAGCAATTTCTTTAACCACTACACTATAGCTGCCTTTTATCTATTTCTTCTTTTCTATTCAAATCTTTAACCCATAAATCCCCACAAGCTTACAGTTCAAAATATTTGATACATCAGTGTCAGTGGATGAAATACGGCGGAAAGGCCACAATGCCTGCCATATTTCAGATGCCGAGTGTTGCCGAATATTGCCGAATACTTCCGATATGTTAAAAACACGATCAACGTCTTTCCGATACTGACAGTAGCTGAGCATTTTTCCCTTCTTCGATTTTAGATTTAGTTTGGTTTAAATCGGCTTTCAATTTTAACTTTTGTGTTGTGTGAGTGTGGTTATGTTTGGTGTGATTTATAGTATTCTATTGAAAAATTATATTAAAGAGCTTTTTGTTAAAAATAATCTTCAATGGCCTTGCATTATCATGAACAGAATTGAAACTGCGGGCATTTATTAATCTGTCAGTGCTCAGGCAACATTTTTTACTGAAACAAATAAAAAACACGCAAATGAAGCCACGGCCAGTTGACAGTAAGCTTTTATATGTGGAACAAAATATAATTAATTACCAACACATTTTGACCCAAAATATCTAAACAAATTGGTTAAATAAAATTCCACAAAAACTCTTCATTTCAAGTTATTTAACCTAAAATATTTCAAAACAATGAACCGTCATGCCAGTACCGCAAAAAACTAACAACCTATTCACAAAATTTAAAAATGTCTATTAAAATACCCGTCTACATTGTATCATAAAATGTATTTTAAATAAACGAATTTCCCTCCGGATATCCGGCCGGACACTGGGTAATAGTGTAACCCGGTTATAGGGTAACCATGTTATAGGGTAATGCGGCTACCCTTTGGGTAAGTAACGTGGTTATAAGTTAGTGGATCAAGTGACGTCAAAGGACAATTTGTGTGATCGACACGGTTAGGTGAGCTATAGTTTATAGTTTATGACGTGGGTCAGATTTAAGACTATATTGTAGTGCTTCTACATGGTTTTGGACATAAGATTGATTGATTAGAGTAAAGTTTTGGTAATCTTTGTGATTGACTGAGAAATATGAGGTGACGGATTTGATGTCAGAATAAGGGATGAATGTACTAAAACATTTTACTTTCATTTGGAGACTTTCGGCTTAGATCGCGTAGACTTTTATTTATTAAAACGAAACTTAGAAAACGCTAAACTAAATTCAATAATTTATTTATTTATTTATTTATTTATTTATGGTTCGCCTACAATTGTTACACTTTTCTTACATAGGTAAACATACACAGGAAAAATAGGATATATGTGTACAATATTAATCGGCAAACACAACATGCATAGAAGACAGATTACAAACTATCAATGATCCAGTACTTTCAATAAAAAATTTATATTAGATATAAAGTGACCCAATTGTTAAAATCTAATTCAAATCGAATGTTTGTCATTATCGAGTCTGTTGTGAACTTGGTTCTTGAAATTTTTGAGGGTGTTACCAAACAGATCAATTTTGTTAGTGGAATTATTAAACAGTCTACTAATTCTTGGTATGGGAGAGTTGTAGCCGAGAACAGTTTTACGTGAAGGAGGATGTAATAAATTAATAGGACTACGTGGATATCTATAGGGGACATTAAATTTAATTTTTTCTATTAGTTGCGGACAGTCAAAAAAATTGTTTAAAAGTTTATAAAGGAACAATAGGTCTATTGAATCTCTGCGTGAATCGAGTGATTTAATATGAAAAAATTGTAGTCGCTCAGTGTAACTAGGAGTAAGTTTTGCAATACCGGCAGAATAAGATAGGTGATTTAAAAAGCGTTTTTGGATACGTTCTATTCTGAGCATATGGGTAGCGTAATGTGGACGCCAAACTACGGAGCAGTATTCGAGGATGTTACGAACAAAACAGTTGTAGAGCAATATTTTAGAGCTGGGATTGTGAAAAGGCTTAGCATTGCGGATTATAAAACCAAGTGTTTTTGAAGCCTTCTTTACCGTAACGTCAATATGAGGAACAAAAGTTAATTTTCTGTCTAATATAACACCCAGATCTCTAACAACATCAACCTTGGTTAAACTTGTACCATGCAGATGGTAGGTCTTATTAATGTATTGTAGTTTTCGTGTAAATGTAATTTGGCAGCATTTGCTGGTATTCAATTGCAATTTGTTATCTGTGCACCACTCGTATAGGTTGTTTATATCTTCTTGAAGCAATTCTGCATCTAAATCAGTCTCGATTATTTTTACTATTTTTAGGTCATCAGCAAATAAGAACGGCACGGTGTTCCTCAGGCACCCTGGCAGGTCATTTATAAAAATTGTGAACAGTATTGGGCCTAAATGCGAGCCCTGGGGAACGCCAGAAGTGATCCTATAAATGTCAGATTTATGTCCATGAGCTACAACATAAAAATATCTGTCAGTAAGGTATGAAGAAAACCATTTGAGAAGAGACTCTGCAAAGCCTTATTCTGCACATTTCTGGATCAAAATATCATGAGGCACTCTATCAAATGCCTTACAAATATCAGTGTAAATGGCATCCAATTGCCCGCCTGAGTCAACCACCTCAATTGCGTGTTCAATAAAAGATACCAAATTGCTACAAGTTGATCTACCGGATAAAAATCCGTGCTGGTGAATTGATACATGTTTTTTAAAGTAGTTTTGAATTATAGGACAGATTAAGGATTCAAAAATCTTAGCTAGGGTCGACAAGATTGAGATGGGTCTGTAATTGCTCACAAGATGATCCTCCCCAGCCTTATAAATCGGAACTACCTTCGCAAGTTTCCACTGGTTGGGAAAAACACACATAATTCATTCACATGTATGTATGTTTCTGGATAGAATCGAAGTTACGGCCTTCTTACACAACATACCTTTCGTATTGACAAACATTCCTTTGCGCCACAGTCAAACCTATACGAACTCATGATTTCATCATGACACATGCATAAAAAATAAACAATAAATTTATTTTCCACAGAAACAACATTTCACTATCTAAAACGCACAGACACGCTTCAATTTCAAATTACCTTTATTCAATAGTTCAGTTAAAATATTAATTCTCCATTTCAAAAACTATCGTGTGTCGGACGTTCTAAATTAAATGTAAATAGAAGCGAGCGGCGCTGCGGCTGACAGCTAGTTAATTCACCGCTATAATCATTGTAGAATGGCTGGGTTTCCGCATTCACTTGAAATGGCTCATCAATTCTTTAAAAGACGATCTGCGGTGAACTGATTATGTTATCGGAGAAATGGCTTTCTTGAATTAATTTTGCGCAATACTTGTTTAAACCCGTGTCTCTGTCCGCGTATTTTTATTGCAGAAAATAGCCTATGTTTGATCTCGGATATTGAGCTATCTTCATGCTTAATTCTATGACAATCATTTCATTTGATTAACCGTGAACGGCAAACAGCCAGAGGACTACCAGAGGAATCACGTATCTTAGTTGACATCTATTTGAAAATCGCTACGATGTACATTGATTTCTCCCTTTGATTGTAGTGATTAATACGTTACGTTAAAGCAGCAATGTACTGAATAGTTACCATCAATTTGACGAACCTCCACTCTTTGACAACAGAGATACACGATACACATACAGATTATTTCACAATATAGCCCACTAGTTACTAAAACGTGAGATTTTAAAGTCTGAAATCCCTCTTTAGAGTCTTTTATTTTAGTTCTTAGTACATGACCCGCTGACCGATATCCGTCCACGGCGACAAGTTCTATTGAAACTAGCAACTGAAAGAAGTTTATTTAAAAGGGACAAGTGCCATAATACAGGTACTACATTCTGAATCAGGTCTTTTAGTTTCATTGCATTTCAATGGAAATTGATTATGAGATGAAGTGCCTTTTACTACACGTGCTCTGTAAATCTCAGGGTATATAGGTTTATGCGACTGGCGTATTTCTAAAAAACCTAGCAAGAATCTTAAAAAGATTTGAATGCCCGACCCGGGATTGAACACGAGACTTCCATGCAACAGTCGTATTTACTACTGCTGTGTCAAGAAAACAACATTTATGTTGCTATTTTGAAAAATATTTTTTTTAATGCTAGGTTATATATGTATACTTCGAAAGTCCTATATAATAAATAATTACATCGTAGCGGGTCTTAAAAATAACCATAATGGAAACTCATAATCATTCTTTCAATATATAATTACTATAAAAAGCACACACAATTTCCCTTAACACATAAAAGTCAAAACCCCTTCATAAAACGGCTCACCATAACAGCGGGCCATCATCAGCGATAGCATAAACCTCTCGATGTTGTATCATTAGAGGCACTCGCTGTAAACGTGTGCGGCGACAAACAAGTCCATTAACTGTGATCATATTTGTCGCGGACCTCCATTACGTGAGACCTTTCATACGTTACCTGAGCGTTCACTACCATGGGTTTAGTTAGTTACTGTAGTTTGGAATTTTTATATGAGAAGAAGAGGTACTTTTGCGCCCAGCAAAAGCAGTAGTGGCAACTATCATCCTGTGTAAGTAAAAAAAAATATTGGCCAACAAATTTATTTTTTCTGCTAAAACCTTACAATGGCCGTGTCTGCTGCCGGGATAGGACCGGGTTCGATTTCTGGGTTGGATAAAAATGTTTTGACGGTATGCCGTACGCCATGAGTGCATACTTAATTTAATCCTTGTTACGTGGGATTTAAATTCATTAAGAATGCCACACCTTCAAGAACTACAGAATTTAATTATACGAACTACGATCGAATTCAAATAATGTATACCAAAAAATCTTCAATTCAACATTCAACTATTCATATTCTTAACTTCTATAAAATAACCCCATAGTTACCTCTTGGTAGTTCCAACCCTATGTTTGCGCGATGTTTCATTAAACAAATTTCCTCACACATTAGGGTGACCCTTCCTCGGCGCGGCGAATGTGAGCACTATCATGAACTGACCGCGGCCGGTTATCACAATTACTGGCCACCCTAGTTCTACTCAATTACTGTGTCTATACGGTTAAGTTGCGGTTTCAGGACTGCGATTTTGAAGATAGTTTTGCGTTTATAGTCGTTGACATGTATTGTTTTGGGTTAAAGGTGAAATTGTTTTAATTATGTAGACAAAGTGATAGTTTATGCATTTGTTGAAGTGGAGAGAGGGGGTGTGTTTTGCTTTCTAAATTAAAGAAATGTTGTGAAATTTGGTTTTGAACATTCCTTTCTTGCCTTTCATTGTCTAAGATAGGCAGTAAATTCTTTTTTGCCTTTTAAAGAACTCTTAAAGGAAAATTTACAAGGGGACGCGCCCTGATAATATATGAATCTCTACGATACTACGATTGAGAATTTAAAAACAAATAGTGAAAATCAATGGTAAATTGGCCAAAATTTTACCACAGTTGAAATAATCAGAGATTTTATCCTAGAATATATTTTCACTTGGACATAGTCGCGGGAAGGAGCTAGTTTTAAAACAAGCTTCTAACAATCTTTTCATAATGAAGCAGCAAGCAGCAGCGATTTTTCATCATACACCAGCATTTAGCGAGTTAATAGCGTTTGTAAATGAAGTAATAATGTAGAGGTTTGCTCTCGAGTCGAGAGAATTTGCATTGTTCGCTCAGTCTTGTATGAGAGGGTAAAAATTAACGAGTATAATTATGTTGATACAAAGTTGCTATTCTCCTTTTTCACAGTAGCACTTTAAACATTTGAGAAACTATAAATGGCTAATGCGATGAGACTTGCGATCGAAAGCTGGGTTTAAAACTATCAAAACTATCGTAAAAGATGACTAGTAGTGTGTGTTGTGTTACAAATATTTATTTATTTGTTTACCAGACGTTTTGATCAAATTGCATCGACTGAGATCTCGGCCTGATTGATGTGCTGCTTATAGAATGTGGAGTTACCAGATAATTTAAGCGATTAGGAACTGTTTGTGAATCATAGCAGACAACATGCGTAATAAAATATTTTACTCCTCCTTATAGTTCCTCAATACCATGATATTATAGAGGCACAGAAAATAACGATAGAAGTTGGTTTTAAACAAACTCAATAAAAACTAAATTCAAAATCAACATTAGCTATTTCTTCACTTTAAAACTAGCATCTTTACAGAATCCAAATTCTTCACTACATTCCCATAGGAAATCACGTTTCCCATTTTCACGTAGTGTAAGTGGGTCCGACCCAATTTCCTTCGGCTTTCGCTGCGAGACACTCGGTGCATTCCTCTTTGTAGTGAGAGCTTGAAGGGTTAGGTCTCATTGGCTTGGAGGCGCGCCAAACAGTTCGAGTGTTCATGTGTCATGACGACTTTTGTGCTAATTTTAGAGTGGCTTTGATTTTGTATTTTTTCCCATTGAGTTGTATTTGTGAGATAAGATTGTGTCTTATTTATGTAGTGGCTTAAATAATTTTTCAGGTAGCCAAAGAAAATAATCATCGAATTGAGATACACTGTAAAATCTTTCAAGATAAAATGAAAAATTATAGTATTATTTCCCACTTAGGTACAGTTTGAAATCCTTATTTTTAAGACGGCAAACAAAGGTGTATTTAAGATACAACATTTTTTAAAGCATGAATTGCATGAAAAATAAAAAAATATTATATTTTTCAGTACATTCATGTCTATTTTCCTTTTATAACACACGTCAAACTAGTGTTAGCTAGTTTTTAAATATTCCTTACGCGTACCCTGTCTAATTTAAAACATATGAGAGAACAGACTCCGCGCTTAGCAATTCAGTTCATATTCATACAGGCTCTTTGAGTTCGAGTAACCTTGTGAAGGTCAACGCAAATTGGGTTAGTGTGTCCTTCAAGACAACCTACATCACTACCTATTTTATAGCGTGTGACTGAAATATCATTATCAAAGCTATTTAAGGTTCGTATAAATGGAATGGTATCAGCTAGCAGGTATGGATTTTTAACCAATTGACATATTGAAATGGATATATCATTTTATAACCATGCTTCGAAGTTGATACCAATATATTAATGTAGGCTTCAGTCTTTTAGAATCAGACGCTATTGGTTTTTAACAAACGAACATCTTCAGTATTTTACAAAATTTCATTTTCATGAATGAGTCGGCACACTGTAACCAACAATATTTTCATTCTCTTACTACAACATTATTAAAAGTTAAAGTCAAATGCGTTCCAAAAGTCTGGTTTTATTTTAAACTTAATATTTAATTCCCAGACTTTAAACTCAATTATTTTCAGTTATCAGTCACCACAAAAGTAATATTATTATATGATTAAACTAAAATTACTATTACATTTAAGTAAATTATAGTCGAAGGCATTAATTTACTTAAGTGCTGACAGAAAACATTAGAATTTAATAAACTTCAAAGTTCTTGAAAGTTTTTAATCATAATATTTCTGCAGAATTTCTAATGAAGTCAAAGTAATAATTCTATATTATTTTAAAAGATGTGGATACTTAGAAGTGCAATCAGATGATTATTTCTTTGTAAAACGTTCTTTCTTAATAGCTAGAATTCAATAAAAAATATTATATTTATTCACTTAATTTGCTTTTTCGTAATTAATGTTGTAATATTAAAACCCTTACGACGTCCGCTAGGTATGCCACTCATTGCGTTTATCGCACCTACAAACTTGTTTGTTTTTACTTACGGTCAATATCAGCATAATCTACACAAATACATCAAAATTAAGATAATAGTTATTGCTATCTAGATTCCCTATCTAACGATATGGTATTGGGAATCGGCCAATCTGCAGCCAGTCCACATAAACATTTGGCTTTTAACCAACTCACAAATGCAACTGTGAACCAGAAAATAAGGTGATAATACTAAAAAACTCGCCTCGCAGCGTTAACTCAGCGTTTAAGCTACAAAAACCTCTTTAATTACCAGCTTAGACCAAACATAATGAGAAAGCATTTGCAATTCTACCGCTCTTAACACCAGTACGAAGTACTTTGAAAAGAAAAGCAAACTTAACACTGTACCGTCTTAGGTGAGAAAAACATTTTAAATAAAAACAAGAGACCGCATTAATAGCAGCCTAGGCAAGGAGGGGAATCTTAACCGTTCGCTCATGAATTATTTATTCAATTCGGGCAAGAGTTCGCGGCCGCCGTCAGTTTTCTTGTTGAGACAAGCTGTCGGCTACCCGGTTATACCCGGCTGTACCCGGCCGCGCCCGGCTACCCGGCTATTCGACCTACGCGGGGTATGCAAAGGATCTTTAGAATAAACGATGAAAAATTCCTAGCGTTGATAATAAAAATAGAAAAAAGAGTGGTGCAGAAAGTTCTGGAAAAGCAATCGTCAAAGATTTCATGCACGGTATTAGTAATTAGAAGACCTAAGTTTCTTTTTGAAGAATATATATTTTGAATAAGTAGTGAATCAATCAAACATTTTACCTATCAGGGCTGCATTGCATTTTAAAGATATTCCGCGTAGAAAAATTAAGTTTACTTGCCAAAAAAAAAAAAACTTTGATAGAATCAAAAGAGGCACTAACTATATTAAAACATCTTTAATTTTAACTCTGCTTCTGATACATTGTTTTTTAAAATTAGGCGTACTAGAAGTTTAAGGAATTAATGAATGATTTCCTCATAAACACAGTCAAAAATGTCGTGTCGAACTCGTGTCGTTTTTTCTAAATATCGCAGCTTTACTAGATGGACATTAGCATACCGGCCGTTTCGTTTTTGTCGACCGACGGATTATACTAATACCGTTTTGAATAACAAATCATTTCCGCTAATATTAATAAATCTTTGTACAATGTTCAGATGTTTCGATATCGGTTATTTGTACCATCTGTCTATCTGATGGGATTATAGGCGAAGTTTTGAAGTCTATCTGATTAATTGACGATGGTTAAGTCGTTTAACGCAACCATCACTGTTATTTGTGGGATGGGTTTGACTATTTGAAATGTAAATGATACATTTAGAATAATTTAATTTGTTAAGTTTATTTTCATTCTTAAAACCTTTGCTATCTGGTTTCAATAAGAAAACGTATTACAGGATGATTTTCAGTTCCTGGCCACAGTAACTATTTTTACCACTGTGGATTCAAATTGTATTAATTACCTAAATATTTCCTTAATCTGCTTTTAATAAAAGAATTGCTAACTTTAACGAAAGATAGGATAAAATGTACTCAAAATTTTTGAATAATTTCTATCAGTGTTACAACGCCAATAACTGCTTAAGTAAAAATATCCATCGCTTATTACATCTTAATATAATTGTATTAAGATGTAATAATTAAATTATTATTATTACATCTTCTTTCTATAGCTACAAGACCCCATGTTTCCATGGGGTGTCAATCAATCAGGGTTAGGCAGTAATTGTGCAGAGTCCATTGTATACGGGTCCATCAGCTGTCGGCGCGCTCATCAATCTGCTACAACCGTGTCTTGTGGTACTTGCTGAGTGATTACGGATTGAGAGGCTTTTAAGGAGGCTTGATAGTGGCTTTTTTGTGTATACTGAAGAAATAGATAAAAAAATTGTAATGTTTTTCTTTCCTGCGGGAGTTTTATCAGTTAGGTGTATTTTCTCTTATAGGAGTTATAGTTTTAGTTAAGCAAATGTTAGCGTTGCTTGTGTGTAGTAATTTTCAACCTGATTCTTGTATGAGTTATAATACATCGTACTTTGAATCATCATTATTTTTAATAAAGCTCTTGCTTGCTAATTCGCTTTAATATATACCTCAATTTGGAATTTTTGATGGTTTATACAAGTATTGTGTAAGTTTTATTTTACTCAATATGGGATTGAAACGTCATTGCTAGAAGTTGATGCAATCTACATCATCTGTAGTCATACAATCGGTTTCAGTCATAATAATATAACAAGCATATTCCAGTTTCGATAATATGTATATAATTCCTTTAAAACTGTTATTACATAATAAATAATTGCACATTTATCGAAAGTGTTTCATGAAATAATTATTACTAAGTACCAGGATTGCGTAAAATACTTAAGATCTATTAACTAAAAGACATTGCTCTTCAATATTCCCTAGTTGAAAACCTGTAGACATAAGAGAGCGCCCAGGAGTGCTGGCTGTAAAGCAGGTCGACGTGGCGTCGCCCGTGTCGCGTCAACTGATCCACTTTGTGCCAAGACTTCAATTTTACATTACGTACTAATATACGGACCAACATTTTAGTAGTGCCTGCTGGTATAAAACGTTTAGCTATTTAGCTGGCTGTTACTTTCCACTGTTGGGTGTGGGTCGGCCGCAAGGAATAAAATACGAGTGAAATCTAGATTAGGACAGCTAAGTTCAGATATTTTGCATTCCTCTAGGAACTATATGCTTTTTTTTATTAACTATTTCTGCCTCCGTGGCACGGTGGTTTAGGTTAGACTCCCACACGGAAAATGTGGACCCACGGACTAAAGTACAACCAGACCCAAAACAATTATTTGTGGATCGCACAAATAATTTTTTTGGGTCTGGTTGTACTTTAGTCCGTGGTTATACTGTTGTCCGTTGTTTGTATGTTTGTAACAATCCCTGCGACACAAGAGTAATATTTAGAACAAGAGTTCGCTTTCCAAAAAAAAACTCTGACATCGAACCCATGACCTCCCGACGCAATGGTAGCGGCGTGGCGACCTAAGCCTATGTTCTCTTGACTTCAAATACAATATTATCTAACATTAATCTCTCTAGTAACGTCGTCTCCGTCCACAATGCCAGCCCGTAAGTAATCAAATCACAACTAATTGCTGGCTTCGCTCAGGTGGCACGGATTCGAACCCGGGTCCACGCGCTAATTACTATCACGAACCAACCTAGTGTTTACTAGATCAACTAGTGATTTATATAGGAATGCGCAAATTATAGCTCGCAAGCGTAATTTTCAAAACGAATTTACATTTCAGTTTAGTTATTATATTCCAAGCTCTTTCTCATTCCGAAAAGACTTGCCCAATTGTGGAACAATAATGCGTTAAATTTATCCACTTTTTTGCCTAGTTTTGTAAGAGTAATTAGTTATATGTACCTATTTTAATTCACATATTCTATCTAGTAGTTCTGTTTATACAAATAATTTTAAGATTTTTTTCCAAATGCAATTACCTACAAACTAGATTTAAGGGCGAGATTCGCGGTGTGCGATGTGGAGGAATGAGGTGATCATGTTCCTCCAACACAAAGGGAGGATCCTCCGACCAGGCGAGGTGATCATGCCTGGTGGGCCTAGGCTGCCCGACTGTCGTAGTCGGGAACTTGTATATATAGTCAGTTGCAATGCAAACTTCGATAGCGCGATTCAGGACTTGTGACGTCAGTCACACTGCGCGTGGTGGTTGGTTGCGCGCTGGTTCCAGTAGATGTCGCTGTATGTAGCGAGCCGCTACATCACTCCCCCTCAGACCGTAGTTCGATCTTCTCTTCATGTCAGTCAGTCTCTCCAGTGCCATACATTGATGAGTTCCAGTGCGTCGGAACTCGAATTCCGTTAGTCCCAGTGAGTCGGAACTGTATGCCGCTAGTCCCAGTGAGTCGGAACTGTATGCCGCAAGTCCCAGTGAGTCGGAACTGTATGCCGCTAACTCCAGTGAGTCGGAGAGGTGCGGTGTGCGGTGTGCGGTGTGCGGTGAAGTGTCCCCAGTGAGTCGGGGCGAGGTGCTTGTTGTCTGCGGTGAGTCGAGACGAAGCGTTGCGGTGCCCTGGGTGCGTCAGAGTAGCGTGACGATGATGCCCAGGTTGGATGCCGCTGAGGCCGTAGGGTATGCCAGTCATGTGCGTGAGCGACATGTTCGTGGAGTGCCCTGGTGTGGCCGAAGATGCTGGCTGGAGTTGTACGACTGCTGCTGTAGGAGTGAGGAGTGATGAGGGTGCGAAGGTTTGCTGCTGCTAGTCTGCTCTTCGTGAAGGCTGCTTCCAATCACGTCGGGGTCACCACTGTGGAGGAACGAGGTGATCGTATTCCTCCAACACAAAGGGAGGATCCTCCGACCAGGCGAGGTGATCATGCCTGGTGGGCCTAGGCTGCCCCACTGTCGTAGTCGGGAACTTGTATATATAGTCAGTTGCAATGCAAACTTCGATAGCGCGATTCAGGACTTGTGACGTCAGTCACACTGCGCGTGGTGGTTGGTTGCGCGCTGGTCCCAGTAGATGTCGCTGTATGTAGCGAGCCGCTACATGCGATATAGTTAAAAAGGGTTTGCTAGGCTAATTACACTGTTAATGAAAAAGGAAAATAAATAATAAAATCAAATCATTTATTCATTTAGGTCAAATATTGACACTTATAATAGTTGTTACAATTACTGAATCTACCACTAGCTCGGAAAGGGGGTAGAGCCTTATGAGAAGAGCTAGCAAGAAACTCACGGCCAGTAATAGTTTGATGATATGCCTTTTTATAACAGCAAATTTGTAATAGGGAAGTTATTATAGGCATACGTTATTCTTATGTCACGTCATCTATACTAATATTCCAAATCTATACTAATATCATAAAGCTGAAGAGTTTGTTTGTTTGTTTCTTTGAACGCGCTAATCTCAAACTACTGGTCCGATTTGAAAAATTCTTTCAATGTTAGATAGCCTATTTATCGAGGAAGGCTATAGGCTACATATCATCAAGCTAAGACCAATAGGAGCAGAGTTCTAGTAAAAAATGTTACAAAAACGGGGAAAGTTTTGACCTATTCTTTCTTATGTGACGCAAGCGGAGTTGTGCGAGTCAGCTAGTAAATAATAAGTCTACTGTCATAAATAATTCATATAACCCAGGATATTATTGGAAATCATTTCAACAGGAATTATAGGAAGGAGCCAATAATATTTTTCCCGGTATGGGAATCAATCCTCATTATAGCTTATTGCATAAATTGAATTTAAATATATAAATATATTTATAATAAATTTATATAGACTAGTTTATTTATTTATTTCACATATATTTTATTGAAGATAAATAAATAAATAAATAAATAAATAAATAAATAAATAAACTACCGCAGATCCAAATCAAATAAAAGTGTTTCTATAGAAGAAACTTTACAGAGCTTCTTAGAATTTCAAGGTTCTTAAAGAAAAAAAGGTCTATTGCTCTCCAAGAAATCATATTTCTTTCCTCCATTAGCAAGAAATATGTTTCAGCTGAATTGTGCTGAAATATAATGCTACTTTTTGTATGTTGTTAACTGTTGAATAAATTCATATGAGTGTTTCGTTTTTAGGGTAAAATACACATTTGCTTAATTCGGTCATTTCGGTTATAACTCAATGGTAATTATGATGCTACCACGCTATGATCGTAGGTTCGAATTCCACATTGAACTCAGTGCAAATGAACATGGCATTTATGTTCCCGATTTTGAAATCGATTTCATTAAGTTAGAAAAAATAGTAAATTTTATAAGGATTATCTTAGTTTAATAATTAATTTAAATATATCTTTAAGGAAAATAGACTAATTAAATAAGCGGCTCGTGTAATTTTCGTTATCGTATTTTTATTATTATCGTATGATGACAAGCGTTTAATTTTAAGTTTTTTGATCGCTTACGGTTTAACTTGTTGTTATAGGTATTTCGTATTTACGAGGTTACACTAACAACCCTTTATTCCAGGGAGGGTTATATTTGTCTTTCGAAACTACCACCTGTTAGTTCTTGAACTTTACTCATTTATATTTCTTGAAACTTTATGAGTAAACAATAAAATAATTAACTTGAGTGTTTACTTGCTAGCTATATTAACCATAATTGAAAACAATCTCAAAATAACTCCACTAAACTAATAGTTTATAACCTAAATATGAAAACAACAACTTCTAAAGGATCAAGAATAGCGAACTCATTACAATATCACACGGGAAACTTTGAACAAACTAATAATCGAAATTGGAAATTTAGTTGCTACTTAACAAAGTTGTGACAGCCCTGCGTGTTGTGATTCGTGACATTATAATACGCATATCGATGTGTGAGTGAGTGACGCACCAATCAGAATGCAGATTTTAATGTGTGCGTTTGAAAAAGTTTTCGATCGGTGACGGGTTGTCGATAAGTCTCATAAGTTTATTACTTATTACGAAATATTAAATATGTTTCATGTCTATATTAAGGTTGTTTATGTATGAGATTATTCATTCTTAATCGGTGTTATTTGGATGAAAAATTTCAAATGAAAATAATTCAATGGTGAGCAATTGAGAATATATATCATTTATTGTGCTATTGCTATGTACCCAATTATTTAGTTCACTTATAGAGAAGGTGTCTATCAAATTTGCCAGGAAGTAATATAAATTAATTATGAAAGTTTGAATGTATGTATATGAAATGTTTGTATGTTCCTTTGTAACAAAGATAGGATTGACTTTTTTCAAATTACGACTATTTTCAAATTAGGCGTAAAAATGGCCCACGGAATCAAATCAAACCACTTTATACCAAAAAACAATAACTATATAACAAAAAATAAAGAACTGGCATAAACTGGGATTCCTATTTAACCCTTAAGGTATATAAGGATAAGGATATACATCAAACTCGATTAAACCCTTAATCACCAAATTATATAAACAGCTCATATTAATACAAAGGTCAATATTATTGCAATATTTGGCGTTTAACCCTAAAACAGCCGTGAAATGATAACACAACAGAAGTTGGAGCGTTTCGATAATAATCCCGTTATTATTAGCCGTTAAGAGGGTTATACACTGTCGAGGGTACTTCTAATGGTAATTACGAAGGGTATTTTAAATTGTTTCAATAAAATAAATATAAGTAATCGTGGAAGGTTCTCTGTTAGTACCCCTTTTTCGGGAAACTGGAATTTTCCTATTGGTGTGTGTTTCCATTCGTTATATTTGTTTAGTATTGTAGAATATTATTGTTTACCAGGTAAAAAAAGATATATATTTGTTTGTAATTAAACATCGAATCTACCACTTTTTTCTGCTTATAGCTGTTAAGTACTTTTTGAAAATAGCGAATTGTTCTTATCATGAGCTGGTTATTCCTACTAAATACTGGGATATCAGTTTCTAGTAGTCACGTTTTATTTTCTAGTTCTAATCTACAATTTTCTTGTACCTACTAACGTTTTTGACACATAGCAGAATATAAATCCAATAGCCAGTAAATGTACAACAATTACTGTAAAAACTACATTTAACCGATGATGTGTTAAAAGTGGTTTATCGGTTTACGATTATTTCGTATTATTGTAACATCTCCGCTATGTTACCTGGGCGTATTAATGACATGTGTGATGAGAGCATTAGTGGCGTTACGGCACTTTGACGAGGGTACACACAATCACACGGAATTGAACAACTACCTTTGTGTTCTACATGCTTGTAGTTCGATAGTTGTTGGATGGTTTTATGAGTGTTATTTATGGGAAAAAAGAGTTGATTAACATTATCCTAGTGTTAAGAGTTTCTGAGGAAAAAGTAGACATTCTAATGCATAATTAAAGAGTGTTTTTTGTTGTTAGTAACTGTGTATCTTCTGAGGTTTTGCAACTTTTTTTTTTCAAACAATATTTTATATGAATAGAATTAACGCTCTGAACAAACAAAAACAGTAAACGGTTACTGTGTTTGTACATTCAAATCGCTTAAAAATTCTAAGTAATTTACGTACTTCGGGGGTCAAGGCTCTGCCTCACTGATTGTTTACAAATTCATATCAAAGTTAGTACAACCGGCTACGACTAGCTAGAAATAACTAAGCCGTAGCTGCGGTAAGCTACACCATAGCTACGTCGTAGCTACAAGAAGCTACACCGTAGCTACCACTAGCTACGCCGTAGTTATAGCAGGCTATAACCGTTTTGTAACATGATCATAATCGTTCAGCGAGCACGCGTTGCATTATTAAGTGCGTTGTGCGTCGGCACAAGATTGTGGCGGAGCTACTACACTATGCGCGGGGATTTGCACACATACCGCAACTTGAACCCGACTGTGATTTGAAACTTGTGAATAAAGTATAGTTTACCTTTAGTAAATATAAAATGTGTATGTGTGGTCGCGATGAACTCAAAAATACCGTGACGGATCTTCATGCGGTTTTCACAAAGGAATGAAAACTCTGTCTCTTTTAAAATTAATTGTATTTTGAAGTATAGTAAACTTTAAAATTCTTAACGCGTTTAAGACCCATCTAGCAATATTACGGCAGTATTATTTAAAGGAAAACATTTGCATGCCTAAAAATTTTTAAAACATTTTTTGAAAGTAATACATTCTATTTTATTACATGCAACATGAAAAGTGCCTTACCCGCACTTGATCAGCGTGATGGAAGCAGTAAACAGCGTGGTTCAAGGCCTGAAAAACTGAGTGTAAAAATATGTGTCATGTAAATAAACCGAAATATAGATCATACAATCTGTTCTATTCCTAGATTTCGTCTATATTCCTTCAGAATTACTTAATTTCACATCAGAGTAACATTTCGTCACACACTATCCTTAGTAATTCTACTAATATATTTAGGTAGATCTCCACGTCTGGTCGCAATGATATTAGCTATCCGCATCACTGGCCGGGAATCAAATGACGTGTGTTTGTTCTGCACTACTACACCGCTGCACCGCTGCACCGCTCCGTGATCCACGCCGCCGGACTATTCAATTGTCTCGGAATCATTTAAGATTTACCGCATATTGTACGACTTTCACTTTACAATAGATATCGGGTAAATCGCAACGGACAAATTTAATAGAAAATTCCGATTTGGTATTCTAAGTTTTGGAGTCATTTAACGGTGTCTACACCTCTAGTGTCTACTAATAGGTCTATCTAATAGAAGCAGTGTTACCAATCGGAGAATCGTGTTTTAACCCAGGTCGCTCCATGTAAAATACTGGTATACAGCTGTATTCTGTGAGACTGGAAGCCGACTACAACATAATTGGAAAAAAGGATAGGCTGATGATAATGACGCCGACTACTACCACCGACCATGACTCGGCAATGATGACTAGATAGTATCTCTTTATTTCAAAGTATTCAAGTCAGTGACTTCTAGAAACCAAGTCGCTGTCAAAAAAATCAAGTCACTCAGGTGTTGATTCATAAGTCTATCAAGTTATGCAAATTATAGGTGTTGCTTGATTAAAAAATCATTACGATATTGAATGCTTTTCTGTTCTCTACTTTGTAATTCTCAACAAAATCCTCATTTAAAGCAAACCGAGGTACAAAATACAACCAAAACTGTTCAATTCCGTTTCATTGCGATACAGACGTTTTTTACACAATACTTTAAAAAATAAAGCCATGTGTTAGTAGTGCAACGTACACGTGCACTTAGTGGCGGCCGCAATGCAGTGGTCGTCGGTCCTCGGTCGAGTCTCCGCGATTTATGTTAGAACATCATCTGTCCAGATTTTATGTGCACTAAACTTTAGTACACGATTGAATGATACTTAGATATAGTGGTTATTTTATTATTATAAAAAAAAAATTGTAATCTAGTTGTGTACAAAAGAACTATACTAAAATGTATATATAAAATTATGCGCCCAGGTTACACATAGAGTTACCCTTAACAAATTATACACTTAAATCTTTCTCCAGAATTACTTTACCTAATGGCAAAAATCGTATGAAAATCCGTCCTGTAGATTTCCAGCCTATTTTTTGTATATAATTTTTATAGCTTGTTTTACTCGAAGGATGTATGAAATACAGTTACATTTGAGAAGAAACGTACAGTTCATGTTATCAAACCACTGCAGAAAATTACTGGAATTGGGAAACCCAATAACATTTTACCGGCTCCAGGAATTGAATTCAAAACCTTGTGATTAGCAAATATAACTCGTTAGTTATATGTTTGTAAGGTTCCTGTAGCACATACAAACATTATTATATAGATACATTTACATATGTGTAATTACTTTGTCTCGGAAATAAATTTCTAAGAAACAAAGCTTTGTTAGTTGGATCCTTCACAATATTTGTTTAGCGTTACTTACAGTTTAATATTTAAATATAAATCTAGCAATCTGGCTTCTACCTGTGGCTAAGTTCACGTGGCATCTGGGTTCATAGAACTAGCATCTGGGTGATAAACTATCTGTGTACCATGTTTTATCATTATAAGTTCAGTCGTTTTGCCGGAATTGAGTAACAAACATGCATTCAAGCATTTAAATTACCAAACGTTCACATTTATCATTTTGTACTTACCATTTCTTTGCAAGAAAATTTCACAAGAGTATTCAAGCATTAACTGTGTCCACAAACCAAGAATTTGCAGAAATTACATCAAAAACCAAAATAACTTTGCAACTTGGTATTAATTATTCAGTAGCACTGACCCCTATGTAAAGGGCCCCATAAATATTCAAGAAAGAACTTATTACATGTTTACCTTCACCTGAAGGTACAAAGGGCGAAATGTATAATTTTACAGGCCTACAGAGCCGCTGAACAAATCTCTTCTTTTCAAGTTAAATTCTGTGCCTCTACTGAAAAAGGGTATAAGTCCGATTTTGTCGAAAATTTGTTAAGAGATTAATGTGCACTTATATCCCACTCTTGCTAAATTTAAGGGTAAGTTAACCTCTTTTGTACATTGTTAACTTTCTCATTTTTAAAGATAAAAAATAGCTGTTTTCACCCATCGAAAGAGCATTTTTTTCGAATATTTTGGTATACTTAACTCATTTTCGACAAAATCGGACTTATACCATTTTTCAGTACAGGCACAGAATTATATTAAACTTATGACGCTGCTGGACATGGGTTGGTTCTTGGGATTAGATCTTAGTCCACCACAGGGTGGAAGGATTTGGTAGATTTCACTTGCTTCAGATGACGAAATTCCACTGGAACTTGTTCGTTTGTGTTATTGGACTTAGTTATGTTGGTATTAAAACTGTATGCTCAAACATATCTACTTATTTAATTTGTTTATGTTGTTTAGATTTATTTGGAACATGTCATATTAAAACAACAACCTAAGCGAGTCTACAAACATATTGTAAATAAACTTGTAGGACAGTTTGGCTAATGTACAAAATACTCTACATCAGCAGCTAAGGGGCTGTTACTAAACATCTAATAAAAGTAGCTTTTGTTTAACGATGTGTGTTTCCATATCTTCATGTAAAGTCTTTTACAAAATTGTTTTGTTTTTTTTTTGCAAATGTAAGATATGAGCAGACTTTTGAATTCAAATTATTAGTCTGGATTTGATAAAAAAACAGCTCAAGTAGTTTAAAATTGGTCGATTGACCCACTCAATCAAATTGATTCTACGAAAAACACTTCAAATCTCCAGCCACTAGAAAAAGCCCCCAATGTGAAATATGATCAAGACAAAGAGGCCATTCATAACAATGTTTACTTACATTCAAAACTTTCAACTTCAATTCAATCGAGACGAGACCTACAAGAGTCATCGACTTGTGTACTCAATACACAGATACTGAGTCACCTAGATACCACAAACCTTATAATTTTACTTATTACTGTGCCAAAGATTCCTTATCAGAATGCGGGAGTGATGAAGCTTTAAGTCTATCACGCTGGCTGAGAGCGGATTAATCTTATATCGTGCTTATATAAAATAGTTCTCGATTTAGTAAACTAGTAAGTTATTTATCGACGCCAATAACTGATCTTCAGTAACGCGATATTCTACTGTCGTTACTGTTATGTGTCGAGAGTTTGATGATTAAAATGTGTTGAAAGAATATTTTATACAGCGCCTCTTCAAATAAGTCAGCTGATTAGATTTTGTTGATAGCTAGCTGGTAGTCGCATGTGATGTGAGTTCAAGAAAAAATTATAATCATAATTTATAGTTAGTACTAAGGATTTTTTTATGTTATATACCTATCTAAGTATATAATTAATCACATTTTAAAGCATTGTATACACATACACAGATTTTAAAGTAAATTAAGATTTGTTAGAAATGTTAAAATAAATCCAAAATATCTAAAGTTATAAGTGAATGAAAAAATCCAGCGGTTTAACTTGCAGCATCTAGTTGACTCAACATCTGTGATTCAAATAAAGTTTCCTACAAAGTCAAATATTGTTCAAAGAAAGATTAAAAAACGTTTTAGAAGATTTTCCTCGTGTCACGGTTCAGTGAGTGAGAAAGTTTTTATATATTATATTTTATTTTGTTATTTAATCATGTGGAAAGTGAAATGTGAAGGAACTTTTTGATCTAGGTCTAGATTTCTGACTGGATGGATATAAATAACTGTTTGTGACTTTCTGATCTTATTAAGATAAGTATGCTGCAGTTTTATTTTATGAATAAAATTTGTTGAGCAGAAGTCTGTGCTGTTGAATCTTTTTTGTTGTTGTATTCAACAAAATTATACTCTTAATCAAATATTTTTGTCATTATACGTTAATAATATGAAATAATTTGTCTATAAATGACCACTGGTGCAAGGCTTATTTCAAGACGTAAAACTCAAAATCTCATACACAATAAGGTCGCTAGTCGCGCAAAGTAAAATATCTATCTCTGCTCACAAGTAAAAAAACTAAACCAAAAATTATCCTAATTATTAAAACTTAAACTAAAACTAAGAGACCATAATGCATTCGCTACGCCCCTACTTCTATCTCCATATCGTCTGCATAAAATCTCGAAAACCATTAACTAGAACATCATCGATATTTCAAACCACCTAAAAACATTTTAGTTTAAACTCATAAAAAGCAGCACTTAGTACTAAAAGCGCATTTCTTCTAATAAACCCGCACTTGGCCGCAATACACCGGTAATGCATCATGCGCCTAAAACGTTAGTTTTTTTGCACCACTTAGCCTTCTACCTCCAATCAGTTGATTCAAACAGAATTTTATATACCGACTAGCTGACCCGCGCAACTTCGCTTGCGTCACATAAGAGAGAATGGGTCAAAATTTTCCCCGTTTTTGTAACATTTTTTATTGCTACTCTGCTCCTATTGGTCGTTGCGTGATGATATAAAACCTATAGCCTTCCTCAATAAATGGGCTATCTAAAACTCAAATAATTTTTGAAATCGGACCAGTAGTTCCTGAGATTAGCGCGTTCAAACAAACAAACAAACTCTTTGGCTTTATAATATCAGTATAGATATTAGGCTTTCCGTATTTTATATAATTTGGATTTAGATTTCCTAAAAATTTTTTGAGTGTTTTGCTGAAATTTAATCAAATCACGTAGATGTTTTTTATGGAATTCGATAACTACCGGAAAAAGGGGTTAATAGATATTTCAATCGAGCTTGCTTTTACATTATACTAGGAATCGCATCATAGTTTGACAGTACATCTTTTTTGGTACTAAAACATAAAAATAGGCACTATGAATTTAGTCTGGCATTTATTAAAATTTCAGGAATTCATAAGTTCATTGAAATGGGTACTGCAGTGGTGTTCCTGAAAAGTTCCATTTAGATTTTGCAATTGAATAGCCAATAATGCATTACGGATGAATTTACTATAACTCTTATGATTCCGTATGCCAATAAAAAACTAGGTTGGCCAATAAAGTCAGTTGCCAATACAAAATAGACTATCGATGCAGTCGTATTTCGTACCATTATATGGATGTTAGAAGTAATAAATTAACGTTACCGTAAAGATAAGTATTAGAAATAATAATCACTTGTTGCAACCGTGAAGGAAAATATCGTGATGCAACCTTGCATGCCTGAGAGTGCCCAACCCGCACTTGGCCAGCGTGGGGAACTTAACTCAACTCATTACGGGAGGAAATCATACCGTTAAGTTACCACAGAGTAATTCAAAAGTTCTCCGGAGTAATTTTTGCCCAGCCATTGCCATTTCTCAATAGAAGCCCGAAGTTAAGTAACGTATCTGGTATATAGCGTGGTAGAGGTTTGCCTTCTATTCACATTAACAACATTAATGGCGAAATGTGTATGTATTATGTATGAACATAATGTCTACAATTTAAATAAAAAAATAATCCTGCACATAGAAGTCTAATGAAAAGAGTGGCCGTGAGTTTCTAGTTAGCTCTTCTCATAAGGCTCTACCCCCTTTCCGAGCTAGTTGTAGATTCAGTAATTGTAACGACTATCATAAGTGTCAATATTTGACCTATATGAATAAATGAATTGATTTTGATTTTGAATTAAGTTTACCTACCAAGGGGCGTTCTCTGGTCTCTGGAAAAGGCGTAATTATATCAATGTATTACGTATGTATAGAATTCTAATTTCTAAGTTTCGAAGGACAATATTAATAATACACAGGCGCCCATAGCCAGTTGCGCTCACCGTTCGGTAAACGATCTGTGGGTGAAGCAACCATTGGCGCGGTCATTCCATAGATGGGTGACCGCATAGTGGTATTTGAACTGGACGTCTCCGTGCTTCGGAGGGCACGTTAAACGTCGGTCCCGGTTGTTGTCTACTAAGATAACAGTCGTTAAGCCACGTTAAAGGCCTCTCACTAACCATACGACAAACAAACAAACTATAATACACAAACAGCATCAGGTCTTGGTCGATATTCGTTAATTAGTTATAACAAAGGCACCGCTAGCACACGTCAGTTATCCAACTCTCTGTTGCTCGCTCGCTATATTAATTAACTTACTTATGAAGGTTACTGATAGTTTACAAGTTCTGGGGTTTCTTGGTGTTATGGGGAACTGGCTAGGTAGGGAGAAGTTCTGGTTGAAATGAAGTTAGTAAGGTGATTTTCGACCTTTGGCGACTATTGTCTAGGTACAGAAAAAGAGTGTTGAAAGTGAGATTGCACTTTTAGCATTTTCCGAAGGCTTTTTCCTATTAAATCAATAATAAAATAATTTTTCATGCTGACGATATGATAATACCAATATATCAATATTTTTTTTCCATAGCCACTGGATTGTCTGTAGTTGATGGTGGTATATCGCCATTATTACCATGTACTAGTTGAATCCCTTGCACTCAATGCCTTCTAAAAGATAAATTCTAAATGAACTATGCTATTCTCTTTATCCAATATCCAGCCAAAAAGTCCCATTGGTTACTTACTTCCTACTAATTAAATCACCTACACAATGTTGAAAACAAAAATCTCTACACTACACCAAAAAAGCATTATATAACAAGAGGCAAAAAAACTTAGTAAAGAGAACCGCAGGCACAGAGGCGATGTTGTAACGATTTCTTATCAAACTGTTTTACTAATTAGTGCTACGTTTTAGCCCGTTGAGAGTTCCGTAAGGGTAAGAACGGGACCCTACCACTGAGATCTTGCTGTCGGTCTGTGTGTTTGTTAGTCTGTCTGCCTGTGACCAGGCTGTATCTCATAAATCGTGATAGTTAGACAGTGAAATTTCGACATATAATGTATTTCTGTTGCTGCTATAATAAAAATACTAAAAAACAGAATAAAATAAACATGCTCTACAACAAAGATGATTTTTTATCTCTTTTTTGCTCAATATGAATAACAACAATTGGTAGGTGCTTAAATATTCACAAAATATGTATTCAAAAATAACTTTAAAGACAGGGCTGGTAAGAGAACCATCGTGCACGAGTCCCACTGGCACTTGGCCGGTATTTTTCACTTTATATTGGAGGTCTGTGACGCGAGAGTTTTCAGTTTCTAAAGATCTAACCTAATTAGTGTACACGTGGACTCTTTCCATAGAAAATATTGATGAATAGATAGAACGAAGATCTTTTATCTAGTATTGCTTTTGCGAGTGGTTATACTCGTGCCGACTTATATTTGTAAAAGTGGTTTAGTACGTTAATATCTTTCCCCGAGACCTACCTTATGTATCTTGATGGTAAATATTATTATAAGGGTTTTTATTATCTAAATGAAAGATGTATGAACGCGAATGAAGCAAAGGAAATCTGTAAGGATCGCAAGTGGCCTACTTTTATGAGAAAAAGGCGTGATTTTATCTTTGTATGTATCTTAATCAGCTTGGCAGCAATCACAGGATGTTGGCTTCATAGTAGAATCACACTAATTAATAAACATCAAATTTTCTGCTAGGACATTATTTATAGGAGCCCAGAATTTGGGCTGTCTGATTTTTAGTAAATACATTCACTGTACTCACACAAGTTTCAGTTGCAGATATTAGTTTAGTAGAATCGCTCTTACATCAACAACTAAACAATTTTGCCACCACGTTAACCACTTAATTAGTGAAATTAGCATAATATGTGATAGATAATTAATACAGTAATTACGATCTCATTAAGAATGAGTATGCACAGCAATTACCCAGCGGTGCGCCACCTCGGCTTCAGTCGTAAACAATTAACTAACTCTCCTCATTATCACTCATTATCACTATAGAAACCAACCCACACGTTTTAATGAACTTGCGACAATTGTTTTTGAATATTTTTGAGAAAGGTTCGGAGTCATTTGAATGGAGGATTCGTATGTGAAAATTTTTGGTGGAACTTCTTGACTGATAAGGAAAAATGTGTTGAAAATGTTTGATTATTCTGCCTAGATCTTAAAAAAAACTGTAACTGTATATTGTGTAGGTGTAGGTCTGTGCTTATGTAATTCGAAACAAAACGTTTGGATTGTAAGTGTACTACTGATTTAATAAGCAATATAAATGAATTATTACAATACAATATTAGGTTATCAGTGAAAAAAATCTAAGAACGATTTTTGAAATAATGAAAAAAAGCTTACCAACATAATAAAACGAAGGCTTTAGTCAGATGTAAGTTGTTATTCGTAATTAAGACTAGGTTACAAGATACCTAATTAAATTTAATTTGATATTGTATGTATGTCTTTAAATACGGCGAAAATACGGTTGTTTTTTTTCGAATTATAGCAGAATCTAGGACGTCATGTCAAAAGTTTTTCAATTTACAAGTCCAATGTAATGTCCACACACCTTAACATAAGAAAATTTTGTCGAAATTTCTAACAGGATTACGGGATAAGTTTCGTGACGGGACGCACCTTTGTACCGAACACTAATTAGGCAGCGCAACCACCGGCACCCCCTTAATTAAAGCGCTAAGCACATGGGCCATTATTACTGCATTCACTACACACACATAACTTCCTACCTTCAATTTAAAATCCGGTCATAACATCACTTGCTTAATAATCCATTGCGCGTTTTGTTCCCACCTCAACAATAGCACTTCGAACTTATGCAGCAATGGTTCAGGTATTTATAGAAGTGATAGTGGTTGGGTACCGTTTTGCGGTAACGATGAAAGACAGGGTGAATGCGGTGGTAAAAGGCCGGGTCTTCAAAAGACGTATAAATTTATTAGCGCGTGTGATTGCTACGTACATGCAAGTAAATTACTCTGTTGCTATACAGTCCTGATGAAACTACGTGTACTGAAATTTAACAATGAACAGCTTTTGCACAAGCTTAATCAAATAAGTTGTGATTTTCATGCCAACTGAAACTGAACGCGATTTTGATAAAAATTGTAAACTCTCCCCAATAAGTGATGATAATTTTTTTTTTCGTATAAAGTTTCATATAAAATAAGCAGATACAAAATTGTATTTACCTTCATATTATTATATTTACGTATAAACGAATATTGTTTTTCTTATAAAACAATGAAAATATTTAGCCAACTGTCCGAAATATGCACAAGACCTCTCAAGCATTAACTGTAGAGTTATGAATAAAATGCCTGACTGAAGTGTTTAACCAAAGTTCCCGGGTTCTTGCCCGGCGTCGGCCATGTTTGAATTGTAAATAGCCTTCGAGTGCTCGATATTTACATTGTGTTCAACAACCTCCGCAAGTTCGTGTATCAAAAGTTCCGAAGTTGTATTAATGATGCCGAATATAATTTGTTACCGTCATTAAGAAAGAAATGTTCCAGAAAGTTTGTTCCCAATTTGAAGAGAAGAAATTTTCTGTTTTTTTTTTAAGTTTTGTTCTGACGTGGGTTGAGAGGTCAGTGACTTGGCGATGGAAGTCAACATAGTTTCTTATTCCTGATCTAATTGGAATAATTAAAGTGGAAGTAATCCATCAATGTCTATGTTGAAACATTTAGTAAAACCAGTCACATAAAACGTTATTGAATCATTCTATAACGACCTGTACAATGTTTGTGTCACAGTATGTGGTTTTGAAATTCCTTTTTTCTTAAGTCAGTGTTTTTTATTTAATTCATATTATCTCCTGGTATCCTTAAAAATTTTCATCGCGCTTAAGATCCAATTAGCCATTTAGTATAACATATTTACATAGGTTCTAGGCAGGTTAAATTAATAAAACAGCTCATAAATAACAGTAAACAATTTAATAACAAAATCACTTAATATCTAATAACACTGTCCATTTTTGATGGCTTCTAATACAATCTTGCTGCACTCTTTTCTGTTGGTCTTCCCGGAGTGCGTGTGAGGGAGCGAGGGAAGGAATACGATGCCGCCGTGGAGACGCTTGTGTTCGCTCAGGTTTGCTGCAAAATGAATTTTATGTTAGTGGTGTAGAGTTAAGATTTACTTAACAAGAGAATTTAGAGCGAAGAGCGCGCTGCTTTCCCGCGCTTAATCTTGTACGCTCCCAAGAACGTGCGATAGAGTAAGTGTGTAAGGGCGGCTATTGACTAATTGATTGACGGATTAATGAAATGATTGCTTGAAATGCCAGATGACAGAGAGATGGAAAGATCGATCAACGCAACGATAATTGATGAGACTGAATGATCTAGTTAAATAAAAATGAATCCCCGAAAAGTATGTAGGCGCATAACTTTTGAACACCGAAACTTAGCCAGACAATTATTTCTTTAATATATTTTAACGGTCGGGTAAGGTTTGTATGGGAGACCTAAATTCCCACGGGAATCAACGGGAGAAAATTCAAATTCAAATCATTGTTTACCATTAAACGAGTTAAAAAAGACAAGAAAGCAATCGTGTAGCAGCCAAATACGATTACTGTCTATTACATGAACAATAACACCAGCCCAACCGTTAGTTATTTCAATAAACTGAACTAGCGAACAAAATGCTGCATTCTTTTCACTAAAATGCCTGACGTTCAAAATAAAAACGAAATAGAGTTAACATTTCAATATGTTTTGATATTTGTTTGCTGAAAGTTGGTGCGAATAACGCTGGGCAAACAATGTTACTGAAAATTCACTAAGAATTTAACTGAAATGTTCAACAATAGGTTAGTATGAGCAATATTATTTTACATATTTTGAAACTGGATGCTGTATTTTTTACTATTTACAAGGAATATGTTTGTAGAAAGGTTAAAAGCTCCGATTATGCAATTTGCAACCAAGGTTTTTAATATTTACGAGAATATTACTCATCATTTTGAAACAGGTGTCCTAGAGTAAATTAACATGCTGGGAAAAATACAAAACCTTAACAAGTAAAGTAGATGTCAGATACGCGATCCTGTTTACAGTAGTATGGCAACTACTAATTGAAGCTTCCACCGCGAAGAAATACCCTTCGTAATCATTATATCAGTTAAAAAACATCTCATTTACAGCCTCAAGATATTTTTCATCATTATCATCATCATATCAGCTAAGATGCATCCACTGCACTCCCATTCAATTCCACAACCCAGGTATCTGTGTATCAGCCCTAAAACAGCAAAGAAACTGGTCTATTACGAATTTTCTCTCACCATTAACAGCCTGGTGGATCTGTTCCCTCGTGACCTCAGCATTAGGTTGCTTCACTATAGCTGCAGCAGGTCCGTTGTCAGTCGCACATACTACGCTCTCATGTACCCCTGGTACTGAGAAGATTACGCGCTCTACTTCTTCTGGAGCCACCTGAGAGGAAGAAAGGATTATTGAGGAATGTTAAAGAATGTTATAGGAGCGTGGAGTAATAGACACATGATTTGAAAGAACTGGCTGCTGATGGAAGCTCGTGTAAAATTTGTTGAAAAGTTTAAGTTGTTTTCCTGAGTCAGTGAGGATGATTCAGTTGGCTCAGTAGTATTTAAAACAATTAATAAATAGCCAATACCAGTTGTCGTGAGCCAATCATCTTCAAAATAATAATGTAACTTTAAACAACTTTCAATCTTTAGTATCTTAATCAGTAAGCATACTATAAAGAAATAATTATGTTCCAATTATTTTCGCTATCTTAGGTAGCTCTTCAAAAATAGGTATCGCCGTATTTTCGCTTGCTAAATGGATCAAAAATGTATAAAAACTATTCAGTATTTTCGATGAAAAATCTTTAACATCGTTAAGCAATTTGCCTCGTCGTCGAAATATCGAATTATAATTCTTATACCTGAAATTTTCACTAATAAAGTTAGTGACTTTACGCCGTTATTCAGCGTTTTTATAAAGACTTCAGAAATCTTTCATTTTGTTATTAATTCAATTAGAAGTTGTCAAAATAATATTGAAAATTGGTTTAAGACCTTTAAATATTCGGTTTTGAAAGATTGTTGAAAGAATTAGTTCTTTCAAAAAACTTTCAGAACCTAATATTTTCAATTACTGTAAACATTTTTCGTAACAATTCTATTGGAGTAAATAACTATTAATTTTGTTTTTGTTGCGATAAATACTACAACCTGTTGCTTTAGACATCGGTTTTGTAACTTTTTGTGAATACTTACAAATTGGATTAGCTTCGAATGGACGGCTAACGTCAAGTTCGTACATTTTTACTTTTTTCTTTTTACACTATATATTATCAAGTTACGTTAGCTACGTTAGCTACGTTATAGCTAGATTTTTTTAAAGCTGTCGTGCTATATTAAAAGATCTTATTGTTACAAAAAGCATCTTTTCTGAAATCGCATAAATACATTTAAAAAAGACTAAAATTTTTCTTTCTTTGATTTTCAAACGTCTTACTGATATTACCGGTCTTTAAAGAAAACATGACGAATTAATGAGAAACGACTCCAACTCGATGTGAGTTGGCTCAAAAATTAACTCAACCAAATAAAAGATCTTGTACAAACCTGGCACCCCTTGTACTTGAAGCTGAACTTCATTCTGACGACGAAGGCGAGCCTCTCATTCTCATCCACGTGGAACTGGTCTCCGGTGATGTACCAGCCGTCTTCCGTGAACGACTCCTGGTATGATGAGTCGTTCTTGTGGTATTTCTGGAGGAAAGGTGAAGGTTTAGTTGGTGATGGCGAAGGCGGAGCTAAATATCTATACTAATATTATAAAGCTGAAGAGTTTGTTTGTTTGTTTGTTTGAACGCGCTAATCTCAGGGACTACTGGTACGATTTAAAAAAATCTTTCAGTGTTAGACAGCCCATTTATTGAGGAAGGCTATAGGCTATATATCTTCACGCTACGATCAATAAGAGCAGAGTACCAGTAAAAATGTTACAAAAACGGGGGGAAAAATCACTCTTTCTCTCTAATGTGACGCAAGCGAAGTTGCGCGGTTCAGCTAGTGTTGTATATTATACCAAGACTTTTATACTTGAAAGCTTAGGTAGAAGTATTATTCTGGTGGGAGAGTCCCTCACTCCACCCAAAGCAGGTTTAGCTTTATGCATTAGCCACGTTAAAAAAATGAAGTATAATACAGCCATGTTTCGCCATTAACAAAGTCTTCTTCTTATCGTATGGTTAGTGGTCAACCTAGTGTCAAAGTTGTTCCGGCCGACGCTCAGTTCAAATACCACTATGCGGTCACCCATCTATGGAATGACCGCGCCAAGGGTTAACCCACAGATCGTTTACCGACCGGTGAGCGCAACTGGCTATGGGCGTCTCATTATTTACAAAGTGAGTCTCATGTGATAGGAGCATGTTGCCATTTACCGGGCATGCTACCAAACTCCGAGCTACTATCGAGAAACATTCTAATATAGATAAGAAAAAACTAATAATACTTCGCACGCCCCGGGAATCGAACCAGTGAACAGCAGTTGGTTACATTATCCACCGCGCCATAGACAGTCATAAAAAAAATATTTTAACATTCTTAGTTTGATTAGTACTTGTAATATGTTTGTGTAATGTACAGATAGTGACTTTTTGCCATGTTGATTTATAGTGATGAAAGTACTATATGGAGCAGGAACTTTGTGATCATAAATTATACTAAGAACCAAGTGTAATTGCAAAGCATTATTTGAAACTGTGTTGCACAGAAAATCAAAACGGTTGTAGTGATAACTTTTGTATTGCTATCTTTAAATTAATCAAATAATCTTTCAGAACACGTCAAGTTCGTGTTAAGTTCATAAAATAAAGCTCTAATCTAAGCAGAATTAAATCGTTATAGCTTTGATCTTTGAAGTAAGATTTCTATAAAATGTTATAAAAGCACTGAAGTAATGTTACCTTGATAACACTGGCGCCCTTCACCCACAGCTCTCCGGTTTGGTTTAATCCAAGCTCCTTGCCGTTCTCGTCTACGATCTACAAAAATATTAATTTTATAGCCAAAAAACTAAGTGAACCTAAAGCAGAACTACAGGAAAATTGAGTGTGTTTTTTTACGAATGCGAGAAAAAATCTGGAAGTTAAATTAGCCTAATGTGAATTTCATTTAACGTTTTCATAGTCGAAGCAATACATTGTTTCTAAAAATATTAATAAGTCACGTTTAAGCAGCCATGCACTGCATAGGAGCTATAATGTAGTGGTAAAATGAGATACACAATAGGGATGTTGTTGTAATGGGTACTCAACTGAAAAATGTAGTAATTTTTCTAAAATATCACACAATAATTTATGCACGTGTAATAAAATTGAAGAGAAATGCTTTGACGAGAGAAAGCTATCGTTCCCAACATTTACTGAATTATTTGTATTAACCAATAAGATTACTTATTTCGTCAATACTTAATATTTCCACGAAAACCCTTCAACATCCTATCCTGAAAGCTCTAATATATACTCGTTTTCAGGCCTTAGTTCTAAGATATTTTTATTAAAAGAGTAAAGCAAGCCTAATGGGCGATGAAAAAGCCCTGTATTTCCCTCATTATTGTTATATTTTGAGGTAGTCTTTATTATCTTAAGGTAAATAAAGGTTATTTTGTTCTAAGAAAGGATTTATTAGTATTTGCTATAAGTATATTGGGTATTTGGTTCATAGAATATGAATGTAGTATTCGTACTCTCTTTAATTCCTAGTATTATCTTTTCAATTCCTTATTCATATTTTATATGCAAAAGTCTGTCTGTCTGTTTGTCTTTTACACTTTAATTATTTTTTTAGCTTGCCCCTCTTCAGTTGATTCCCTCATGCTGAAGATCATGACTCCTTCTGACTACATATTCAGTCAATAATTTGTTTCCGATGATCGTGTTTAGCTTTCTACCCAACCCATTTATATGATTTTTTGTATGGAGACAATTGGAGACTCGAAATCAAATATAAACTTCATTTAAAGCTTCTAAAGGCTCATTTAATAGGTGAATTTCTTTCGCGTGATGAGCCACCCGGGTCAGCTACTATCAGGTGAAGAAAACACGATCAATAGCTTTGTTTAGTAACGTAATAGTTAGTTAAAAATGAGCCCAGAAAACATCAGCACTTATATTTTCTCCTGAAGGTTATTGGCTCCATTGTAATTGACCTATAAACACAATACATACCTTATAATACAAAGAGTTGATGACCCATCCGTTGGATTTGAAGGGCGCATCTTTGTCAGGTATCGCGATGAATCCTTGCGCCTCGGTGCTGCCGTACCCGTCGCACAAACGAGCTGTCTTTGGTAGCTTGTGCTTAAACATATGCACTTCGTTTTACATTGTGTATATTATTTGTATGTTTGTTAACGGCCGTTTTCAATTCCTTATCTGTTTCGTGGTCATTTACCGAACGCTGAATAATATCGTATGTCCTCAACAATCAAAAATTGGGTCTAATGACGTACTTTTCTTGTTTTTGGCAATATTCGTTCATCTTTTTAACCGACTTCAAAAAAGGAGGAGGTTCTAAATTCGACTGTATTTCTTTTTCTCTTTTATACCTCATAATTTTTTATTGTAAAACCTTATTAGCTAACAAAATGTTTTTGTTTGAGTCCGCACTGAAGCTTGTTTTCTACAGTCTTTAGTCAATATTATCAAGTCGAAAGTCTGAGCGGAGACCAACTGCAGACATTCAAGAAAATTAAAAGTAACATAATATTTTGTTTTATGCATTTTCCCAGCAAGAGCCAGCCTTAGTAAAAAAGCAATTGGAAAAACTGCAGCAATCTAAATGGGAATCTTAACAGGGAAGCATTTGTTTTCAATAGTATGACGTCATCTAAATTTTCTGGTAGTGTACGGCTTGTCCTATAACATTTGAATGATACATTGATACTAATATTACAAATATGATTGTGTTTTTGTCTATACCACTTTCAAGTTAAAACAATGCTTGTTAATTTCTTGATTATTACAATTCTTGCTGCTAACACTAAGGCCACCGATCAGTTTAGCACGAAAAAGTCCTTTACACATTAAACAAAAATTATTCTCTACGGTCGTCGATAGCGAGACATTTCCAGCTAATAAATAACTGGTAGGTAATATCCCTTTACCCAAATGATGATTCACATTTAAGTATGACTTACTTGAAAAGCCTTCATAAGATCAGGCGAGGCGGGTGCTCCAAGTAGAGTGACAATCTCCAGTGACGTCAGCTGGTCTGGTCTTATAGCTGGGACTAGGGCGCTGGCGAACGCTGGAGCGAAGAACGTCCATGTTGGCTGAAACAAAACACATTTTAATAATATATGGTTTATCTATTTGCATCTGTATCCAACTAAAAAATAATCACTTTCACAGATTTGATTTCGATTTCATTCTTTTTATAGTTAATATTTTGCCTGAAACGGAAACATTTGTAATGTTCTTAGTAAAACGGTCCATCGTCTGCTCTGGTCGGTATTTAAAACCTTTATTAAAAAACATTGATAACAGTGACATGACATGATTTATAATATATGGCTATAATCTTCAGAAAAACCATTGCAAAAATTTGTGCTTATACTGAACTAATTACTTTCGGTTCACATTATAGCAGCATAAAATATAACGATAACAATTATAATTCCAGCCAAAACGACCTTTTAATCAACAGTTAATATTCTAGAAAGACCTAAAGTTGTAAGCGGTGAAATGATCGTGAAAACTGTCATTAATATAAAACGTGATGCCTCCTCAGATATAACAGTTATCAAAGTGTTAAACACAGCTTACTATGTCGTTGTCCACGCCAATGATAGTACATACTAATTACTAAAGATTGGAGCCCACTGGCGGCATAAGTACGAATAAAAAGTAACAACAATTATGTGGTAAAAATTTCAATTAGCCTCAGGTATTTCAACACTCTCACTTGCACCCAGCATGTGAGAATGCTTTAGGAACAGATATTTCGTGTTGAGTTTGGGTCACCTGAGCATTCTTCGGGATGCTAAAGTAGTATTTGGTATTTAGTAGTTTGGTATAAGATACTTGCGACTCATACTTGTCGATAGTCTTTGTTTAAATGAAGATATCTCAGCTTGCGTAAAAACGCTATGGCATTCCAAAGAATACTACGGTTAACTTTACTGTGCACTACTGCACTCCTAAGGATGCTAAAGAATTCAATGTGCCGTCAGTGAGCGCCAATCTTAAAGGTACTAGAGAAATTCTGGAGCAATTGCGAACCGTTGAATGACTTCAACAAAGGTTAATGTAGGATTAAATTTAGGGAGCTCATTTGAGCAGATCGTTGAATTAATTTAAACTAGACCTCACTGACTTAATATTAGTGTTAATTTTTAGTTGGTTACGTGACAAGTAGTCGTAATTGAAGACAGCCGCGGCATGAAATCCGGTAATAAGTTTTTAAAGATAATTTTCATATGCAATATTTATTAAAATCCTATGTAATTCTGATATATAGGTATAATTATTGTAACAAATTAAATATGGTACAACTAAAACCAATTGAGGACTCTGAGCCAAACGAAATTTGGACAATTTAAATCACGCCTTTGCCCAACCTTGACTGTCCCACTGCTGGCCTACTAGTAAAGTAACTAGTTCATGAACATCTAGATATTGTCAATTCAGTTAAATTTCCAGAACATACAACAAATGACATCAAAGCACCAGTTTTCTAATCTCAATCAAACAACATCCTCACAGTATCCATAAAAGCAAGATTGCTTCAACTAATTTGATTTGAAAACCTCTTCCGCATACATTTGGCGGTCATAATTCAATGGCGAACAATAAAAGATCCGCCTTCCTCCAGCCTTTCTCTGTGGACGCAGATGTAGGTAAGTAGCTTTTAAAAATACTCCCCCTTTTTGGAAAACTGAAGAACGCGAAAATAGGCGCCTTGGCTAAAGCGATGCAATGCACTGAAGATTTAGTGAATATTATTTTAAGATTTAGGAGTAACTTGGATTTGACTGGATTTTATAAAATGTGAAGGGACTGAGCGGTAGAGTATGCGGCTGAAAGCTCTCGAGTTCGATTCTTCGTTCAGGACATGTGTTGAGTTTTCCTAGTCTGTATCTGAATATTTTTTTATCGCAAACCGGAGGCTACCGTTATATGGCTATTGGTTCGCTCCATATTTATCGAACATTTCAAATAGCGACAATTAAAAATACTCCACATATAATTTTACAAGCTTGTTAGTAGCAAATATCATTAGAAAATAATAAATAAAATAAATTTAACCCCTTACTGTCCCATTGCTGGGCAAGGGTCTTCTCCCGTAATGAGGGAAGGGTTAGGCCATGAGTCCACCACGGTGGCTAAGTGCGGGTTGGGGACTTTGCATGCCATCAATAAAAGTGTTAAACAAATTTAAGGCATGCAAGGTTTCTTCACCTTTAGAAAATAAATATAATAATTATAATTAAAACAAAACATCTTCCTTACCCTGAACTTCTCGATCATCTGGGACACATTTTCCACGGTGTTGGGCTTGGGTGAGATGAGCACTGGTATGTGGTACACCACGCACGTGGTGATCATCATGGTGAAGGTGGCCCACTGCAGGCTCGTCAGGATCATTACTTGAGCAGTTGGCGTTGGGAACTTTGTGTGGTATGCCCTGGAAAGTGAGGCTGTTTTAAGTTTAAGTAGTAGATAAACACAGGACCAACTGAATTTGAATTGGGCTGAGTATTAGATATTGCTTGATTTGCTTCGAGCGAATTTTAAATCAGATAAATAATTAGCGCGTTAACTTGACAAATATTACACGGTTTTTTTGTAGGCAATTTATTCTAGGCACTACTTTAGCTTTTACAAATATACGACGCACTTGTAAAGCCTATCACATGGTTATCGTGTTATTTTATACATGCAATCTATACTAATATTATAATTTGAACGCGCTAATCTAGGGAACTACTGGTCCGATTTGAAAAATTCTTTCAGTGTTAGATACCCCATATATCGAGGAAGGATATATGCTATATATCATCATGCTACGACCAATAGGAGCTGAGTACCAGTGAAAAATTTTACAAAAACGGGGAAAATTATGATTCTCTTATGTGACGCAAGCGAAGTTGCGCGGGTCAGCTAGTAAATTATACAGGGATAGGCAGAGACCCAAAAAACGCCACTTGTCAAATTATTTATACACAAGACCGCCGCGCGCCGGTTAAAAAGCACTGTGCTACTACTACGTAATTTTCATTACCGATATGATGTGTATGTCTTTCTAGTGCATCCCCTTCCAGAGCGATTCTATTTTTACTTTATCAATTATAAACTCAGTATAAATGTTAAAAGAGATATCTTAAAAAAAATAACGAAATCACGTCTAAAGTTAGTGTCAGAATAAAGAATATCCCGAACATAAAGGTACGAACGTCACATTAACCCGCAAAAAGTAAATGAAAAATTGTATCCGCCAAAAAAGCGGGTATTTTTTAAGATATAAAGGTCCCGTGGAAGGATTATCCGGATATAATTTATGAAGGTAACGCCCTAGGATTTACTCAACTGCTATTTTATTAATTTCACCTACATTCTAGTAGAAAATGTAATAATGTTGGTTGTTTATCTCTAGTTATAAATCACTGTATGAAGTAAGGCTGTATTATTTAATGGTAAACGATGATGGATATGACACGTTAGTATGATATACGGGTATCTTTTGGTATTCAGACTAATGTTGCGAGGGGGTTAATGGTTGACTTTTGATGGAATATAAATTAATATGAGAGATCTATTTTTACTATGGAATATGCAATAAAAAATATATCTCTTTTTTAGTGTTTGTATTTTCATAAGATATTTTGGCGCATGCTTGCATTATTATCAGCTAAAC
Organism: Anticarsia gemmatalis; assembly: GCF_050436995.1. Taxonomy (NCBI): domain Eukaryota; kingdom Metazoa; phylum Arthropoda; class Insecta; order Lepidoptera; family Erebidae; genus Anticarsia; species Anticarsia gemmatalis. Next base: position 259,909 of record NC_134764.1, on the reverse strand, counting down.
TTTTTGGCTAATTTCACTTGCTCCAATGGCAAAAGAAAGCATTGCATGAAAGTCGTGAATTCATATTATTAATTTTCATTATTTCCTTTCTTCTTCTTTTTAATCCATTACTGTCCCACTGTTGGTCAAGGATCTCCTCCCAAACGAGGGGAGAAATTTTTTCATTCCAATATTTGAAATGTTATGTAATATACTTACCAAACGGAAGGTAGTTGTGCAACTGTTCCTCTGTGAGATAACGCAGCCGCTTTGGGAAGACCGGTGGAGCCGCTCGTCGGGAGTAAGAGTACGGTTTCATCTAAATCCGCGTCTTGTACTCTGAGGATGAAGAATTAACTTTTACATGAGACTTTTCAGTATACAGTGTACAGTGTAGTTGTATAATAAATACAAACAGGGAAATCATTTTGAGAGATTTTATTATAACGTAATAGGAAGCCAGGAAACTAAAATATATTTATTAAAAACACTCTCCGGGCTTGCTATTTTCGACCCCATGACTTCGTGACAGGTTGTCGCATCACTCGGATTCAGAGACAGCCAGTCCTATTGAGTCAGCACGCGACGGCCAGTGTCAAACACCAAACGTGTCTTGAACGTATTAATACATTTAAAACTTACTGAAAACTATTATAATCATCACTGTTCCCAGCGACAAACGCCATCAGATGCTCAGGCTCATTCACCACGAAGATGGTGGGGTTGATGTCGTCGGAGCCTTTGATGGAGTCCTGCAGCACTTCGTGATGCTCCCGGTCGTAGAACACGTAGGAAGGCTCGATGAGGTTCAGGAAGTGGGTCAGCTCGTCTGAGAGAAGAAAGTTAAAATTTTTAGTAGTTACCTAGTCGCTAGTTACAAACACATATTATTCGTGGCAATTTTTTTATTGAATATGACGTTCTGGAGGAGACCCTTGGCCGGTGGGACAGTAATGGGCTAAAAAAAGAAATTACTACATTCCTAGCACAATTGATTTAAAAAAAACTACTCCCGTATTAAGAATTACTGTTGTGTCGCGGGTACTTTAACAAACATACAAACAACGGACACATAGTACAACCAGACTCGAAACAATTAACAAACGTACAAATAATTGTCCTGTGTGGTAATTGAACCCACGACCTCCCGACGCAGTGGTAGCGGCGTGGCGACCGAAACCACTGCGCGATGGAGGTGAATGTAACGTTCGGGATTGAGACCCTTGTCCAGTGGGACAACAATGGGGGAAAAAAAATACTAGGTTTCTGGCACATTTTAAAGTTATTTACCATCAGACATATTTTACTATCAATAACCTTGCATTTCGAGACATTAAGATTTGCTTACACGTGTGACACGATTGACATATCAATTTGATAAAACAAGTGTGTAACATGATGTAATAGTCAGCTGTTGTTATAGGCTTACTGCAGACGCTACTAATATGATTATCGTGAGAGTATAATATATCCGTTACCCGTTTCTTCGTAACTTAGAAACAGACCAGCAATTTTATTGATATTAGCTACTCTAATCAAATAATGAAATAACTCTATGATAACAGTCGGTTCGGGCGGCTTGAACAACTTTGACACTAGGTTGACCACTAACCATACGACAAACAAACAAACATCAAATAATTGACTGACATAAAAAACGGACAAACATTATAATGAAATCCTAATATATTTTTGTAAATTACTCACTGTATTGGCTGTAAAAGTAATATGTTAGGTAAAAGTTTTAGCGCCAAGGCGTAGTAACAAATGAATGGTAAAAATATTGTCGGCTCGACATACTATCATTATATAAAGTAAAGTCAAGTTTTTTTAAGACAACTCCCGCACTAAGAATTGCTCTTGTGTCGCGGGGACTTTTACAAACATACAAACAACGGACACAAAGCACAACCAGACCCGAAACAATTATTTGTGGATCGCACAAATAATTGTCCCGTGTGGGAATCGAACCCACGACCTCCCGTTGCCGTGGTATCGGCGTGGCGACCTAAACCACTGCGCCACGGAGGCAGTCAGTGCAGCAATATACCTATGCTTAGATCTTTAAAGCCACGCAAAGGAATTTGATGTGTTTTTTTCTTATACATAGGGTGAATTAGGTGGATGGTTTATGTGTAAGAGTAATAAGGGTTTTTTTTGTAAAATAACTGTTTAAACCGGGTGAAACCGGGACGGGCCGCTAATGTTATCATATACTTAGGTGCGGAAAACATTCTGGCTGGTATAATAATAATATGAAGGACTCACAGACAGTAGTATTAGGATCCATCAGGAAAGCCTCAATGCCTGCAAATATTACTGCGAAGTACACCACAGTCATGTGTTGGTGGTTTCTCATCAGCAGCATCACTCGCTTCCCTCTCGCACCCGCGGCCAGGAGAGCACGGGCGAGCGAGACGGCACGCTTCAGGAGCTGCTCGTTTGTGATCACTTCGCCAGTTGCTCCATTGGTCTTGGGAAAATGAGATGAATATTAAATAAAATTGTGGGAAATGGGAAAAAGGAGTGATTTTATGTTAGTACTAGCTGACCCGCGCAACTTCGCTTGCGTCACTTAGGAGAATGAGTCAAAATTTTCCCCGTTTTTGTGAAGAATTTTTCAAATCGGACCAGTAGTTCCTGAGATTAGCGCGGTCAAACAAACAAACAAACAAACAAACTCTTCAGCTTTATAATATTAGTATAGATGTATGTTTGAATATGGTCAACATTAGCCATTCTTGGTTTGAGTTATATCTTGTTCCTTCCCACGAAGATTGATAGAGTCAGCTACCTCATAATATTGAGGTAGCTTTTCTATGTGTCATTTGCATTTATACTTTCAAATTTTATATACTTTTATCAAATTGGAAAGTGATAAGTTCGTATTTCTTTGGGATCGTATTTTGGGTGTGTCAAGATAACAACACTGTCCAGACTACAGAAGCTTCTGATAACTGTATCAGCTGTCAATCGTTGACTGCATATTATTTGCAGATAACGGTCACTCACTATGCATGTGTTTTTATTTATTTGCGAAGTATTTATCTCTAAAAGATTTTCCAGAATGACTCGGCACATTTACTAAATGTTTCACGTTTTTAAAAATGCATTGATGTATCAAGTATGTAGGATTTGATTTTATGCATTTCTGCCCTTAGAAGTTTTTTTAGCGTTTTACTGTCCCAATGCTGAGCAAGGGTCTCCCCCCAAACGATTGAGGGGTCAGGCCGTGAGTCCATCACGCTGGCCAAAGGTGGAATATACCTAAAACTAACTTCATTAATAGTTCTTGTGTACTTAACTACTTGAAACTTTTTAAGGCCTACCTAAGCCAAAAATACCTAACATTTTTGGAACTTTTTAGGCTTAGCTAAGCCAAAAACCTACCTAGTTAATAACTTTCACCTTTGCATTGCAGTTTTTCCACCGAATATTAGATAGATAGTTGGAATAGTTCCAGTTCTGCGTTGTTCCGTGACGAGGGGACGCAATTCGTGACGCCAGCTGACATCGATACAGTTCGCTACCTACACCTATGATGGAACTATCGTACTACTAGTTATTTGGCAGGACTCCGCATGCTTTAATATTCCATTCCGAATTTCAGCCGGCCAGGTGTTAATTTTTAAAGAGTGTGTGTTTGAAACTAGGTTTCTCATCTCATCACTCATGCAAAATGTCATTAAGATTTGGGTTTGGTTTAGCGGTATGGATATTATTTAGTATGGACGGTCTATCGTGCTATTGGTAGGTTAATAAATTCTTATATTTAAATTGCAACGGATCTTAAACGCGACTGAAAATTGAAAGTTATTAGAATTACATTGACCGTGGTCGTGGGCTGACTGATTAATAAATTCTAATAAAATAAAACAAAGTAAACATTAGGTCCAAGGCTTGGTTGTGTGTGCTAATAACTTTTGTACTAATTGACACCAAATGGAAATTTTAAACACTTGTCAGATAAATATGAATAGACTAGCCTTCTTAAAAACCAATTTAAATATTTACCTACACCGTGTCCTACAGTCTCTCAGATAACAGACAGAACTATATTTGTTTACACCATTCACCAATCAAAGACACATCCGATGCCACAGGCATTGATCGTACATAATAATATTAATAGATATTCCAATGAGCGGCCCACGTAGGTACATCATCGCGGCTGTACGGACAGACTGACAAGATTATGAGCTTAGTGTCGATGTGCCGCGGACGACTACAGCCGCAGGATTAAGCCGACTGACAGATGACATTTGGTATACTGTTCAATTTACTGTTCAGTGGGAATTAGTATTGCCGACAATTTCCGGTCATTATAAAAGTTAGAAAGGAAATTAGGAAATACTGATTAGAATTTCTGAAAACGGTGCTAGAACTTGGGTAGTTGCTGTTTTTTTAAGTAAGGTAATGAATATCGAATATACAGAAAGCTGCAGGGTCGATCGTGTTTACTTTGTACGATGGGAGAAAAATAAAATCTTAATGTCTATATCCAAAAAAAATCTGATACGTGAATATATGATCCAAAAAAAACATGTACAAGACCTATTCCCTTACAACTTGTGTTTTTTTCTATTTTTCATAATTTCGTAAAAGTTTATATGGGACCATTTTTGCACTGAAATCGTATTCAAGATGTAATATTACTCTTGATATAATACTTCTCAGTATGTGTACATAATTTACAAAGATATTTACCATGAAAACACCCTCTGGCTGTCTCTTCAAGCAGTGGAACATTAATTGAGCGAGGGAGACATTTTCCCTCTGCACTACATCGGGTTTGATTCCCCGTTCGAGCAGCACTTCGTCGAAGATTGTGTCCAAGTACAGCTGAGCAGCTGTGGGCTTTCCCCTCACTACTGTGTGGGACATCTGGAAAAGGGAGAAAAGTTTATAAAGTTTAGTTTTGAAACGCTGGCTAATTATCACTGTTTTATTAGCGTGGATTCAGAATTAGATGCCTTCGTGGCGCAGTGGTTAAGGTCACCACGCCGCTACCATTGCATCGGGAGGTCGTGGGTTCGATTTCCACACGGAACAATTATTTGTGCGCCACAAATAATTGTTTCGGGTCTGGTTGTGCTCTGTGTTCGTTGTTTGTATGTTTGTAAAAGTCCCCGCGACACAAGAGCAATAGGGAGCTGTCGTTTTTTTTTTGAATAAAAAAAAATAAAGATACTACCTATAAATCTAGTTTGTTATCGAAATTGAGATTTAATTCGAATCTAGCTAATTTAGTTACATCAAGTCACTAATCTTCTTCTTTGCCTTGTGTTTATCCCTTATGTGGGTTCGATACAGTACGCTTTTTTTTATCAAAAATGTGTCTTTACAAAAATATTATGCAAGTTATTTAAAAGTAGCGTTTAATTTTCATAATTTATAATCTTCTAGAGTATTATTAAAACAAGTAAATAATTGCTCGCAAATTTGTTAAATGAAAATCTAAATTTAGCTACTTCATTGACCAAACGTTAATAAAATCATGAATGTCTGAGTTCTCAATAACTGGATATCAATCTTAGAATTGAGTAACAAAGTAATTGTATCAATAAATAATGCGTAAGAGATTGAAATGGTACAAATGACTGAGCATCTCATCTATTATTACAATCATTTTCGTTTAAGGCTTATTCACAAGGCCTGCTTTTTTAAACGCGCGGTTAAGGCGTTTTAAAAATTTTGATATATGCAGATGCATATTTTGTTCTCACAATGGCATGTTCAGGGCTAATATTAGCAAAGATCATCTTTTCAGCCACACACAGCAACGCGCGTTCATATACCGCGCGTTTTTGTTGCAATATGTGTGCCGTGTGAATAGGCCCTCGATATTACTCAGAGTAAATAGTTTGTTTTATGACTATTTGATTTATATTTGACTGTACATAGTTATTATTTAGAGGCACTTAATATGGTTCACTTATTACATTGAACTTTGAGTCAGCTTTATAAAGTTTATATTATTATTTATTTGTTAATACTTTACTGTCTGGTAACATAATTATACCTAAGGTATTCAAAAACATTTATTTTACTGTCGCCTTTCGCATAATTTTCATGACTTGTATAGCAATTAAGTGTATCTTAATTAACTCGTATGACGGAATATTTTGCTTTTTAGTTTATTTTGTTCATTAACGTGTTAGTAAATATTAAATATATTTGATAAAATTGATGAAGAAAATATATTGACTGCTAAAGGATTGAATTCCGATCTAAAACACTATGATTAAAATTTTATTGTAATTATTTTGGGCCACATCTTAAATTAAATCAAATAATATACTCATGATTTCCAGACGAAAAAGTAAAAAAACAGTACTTTATGTCTTTATTTGCGTTACATAAATCCTCTTTATCAGTCTATCCAAGATATTTTTTCACAAAAACCTTATTCATAAAATTGAATAAAAAGATAACTCGCTTTTTCCTATTCGCAAAGTCTACTATAGCCTAATAGCCTCGAGTAATACATTCTACAACATATATACTTGGGTCCGAACGAAGAATCATGCCTCGGGGAGCAGACATTTTTTGATAAAGACAAAAACCTCCCGAGCGAGCTATTTTATGTTGAAGTACGCGTGTTTAATATTTAGGAGTTGAAATGAAATTCGTTTCATTGATGGACGTGTTTTTTTCAGGCTTTTTCAGTATTTAGGTCTTTTACAGCCTTATTATATTTTGGTTTTACTACCCCTTAAGTCTTTATACTATCGCGTTTTTATGCATAATAAATACTAGGCTAGGCTGATTGATTGATCTTACAAAACATTATCTGAAATCTGATGATAATAAGTAGAGAATATTAAATCTCTTGCATTTCGACAAAATTAAGAGTTGACACTTGAGGCTATTATCTCTACATATACATTGATAATATCGGTCACCTTTACAAGTGGTATTTGTACAGATTTGTTATACATTTTCTGATAGAGATAATATTTGCAGACGTACCTATAAACTTTGTACCTATCCAAAGTTTGTAGGTACGACTGCAAATCGAGTGCAAAAAATTATACCTATTATACAAGCAAAAAAAATATCGATGCTTATATTTCCTACAATTGAGGAGCACATGGCAATTAACATTAACAACAGCCGCACGCATCGATCTTTGAGGTTAAGCTACGCTTGCCGAGGTTATTCTGTGGATGGGTGACCATATCACATATCGATTTCCTTCGTGTTCCGGAAGGCACGTTAAATTTTCGGACCCGGCTGTCATTTTCAAGGATCTCTGACAGTCGGATGCTTGAAAATCTGACAACCAGTCTTACCGAAGGGTATCGTGTTATAACCCAGGTAGCCTACTTCAACATAGTTCGTGAAAGAAAGGCTAGGCTCAAGAAAGATATTCTCTACGATTCTAAAAAGAATCATATTTTTACTAAAGCCTTGTTAAAATTATTTTTAAATACGATCAATTTTAATAGAAATTATCATGTTTTAGTTAAGCCAATGTAATTAGCATTTGTATATAAATTAGAGCAATGAATCGCGGTTATCAGTTAACTTTGTTCTATAACCCGTCATTAGTTGAAAGCGTATAAAAGCTGATAACTATCAAATATGTTTATCATATCGGTATCAGTTAATATGTTATCTATTAGTTAGTAATCAAATGCAATGCAAATAAACTAAATGATTTAAAATTTCAGCAGTTACTTCTGTTCTGTGACTACCATCCTTGAAGAATTACGAGTGTTAGAGTCAAGGTAATTTCATATTTTCAGAATATTTACAACCACGACTGAATCAAGTAGAAAATAAATTTTAAAACATTAAATTCTGACATTTTGAATACATTTCGTGACTAATATTCACTCGCCGGCAGCAACCATAAAATATAACGATTCAGTATTTAACGGCTATTATACTATATTTGTTATGCACTAGGAAAAATATATAACAAGAAATTTATACTTATTTTTTTGGCGTGACGAAACAAAACATGTGGTACTCAAGGCCAAATCATTTATTTTTAGAGTTAACTTTAGAATGCCTGAAGTTCAGGCGCAGATTACACCATCAATTGTAGGCTAACTGCCTTCCTTTTGAATTTCCGTATTTTTTGACATCATAATATTAACGCAAAAGTTAACTCACTTATTAACGCAAGTACATGCATAGAATGATATTTATATTGTGAACTTGCATTTTACCTACCTTTACAAAATCCCACAATCTTCTAACACACTGATAACAGACGGAAGGTTTGTACAAATTTTATCAAAATTGGGCATTGTTGTTATATTAGTATGACGGATGTAGAGCTCTTCTCAGGCACTCTTATCTATTCATTATTCATACCTAAAAATTTACTCTAAGTAAATACCAATCTCTTATAATCTGGACTCAAATCACGCTCTCCCTTACTTAATAAACATTCAAGTTGACAATCTTTCTATGCATCTATAATATCTTGAAGTAATGCATTATTCTTACAGTGAATTACTTGAGCTCCGAGCCACAGAGACTAGAATGCGAATGTAATGAACTCACGATTATAAATCTCTAGTGCTTGCTGGCAAAAATAGTAATTCACGTTTCGAGAAACTCCTACCAGCAGCCTTGTAATATGGAAACTGGTTAAGGTGGCGCAAATGGTTTGCAATTAAGATAGAGTTTATTTGTTCATTGCAAATGTGCGAAAAAGTTAAGAGGAATGGTTTTGGATTTAAAAAATTAAATTGAAATTACTTGACAAGACAAAAATGTAGTATAGACGTGAATGAAGCAAAATAAGTCTATAGGGAAAGCAAGTGGCGATCTTCGGTCTTTAACTACCCCTTGAGAAAAGTGCTATTTTATGTACAAATTTTATGTATAGGAGGATATTTTAGGGGATACTAGCTGACCCGCGCAACTTCGCCTGCGTCACATAAGAGAGAATGGGTCAAAAAAATTCCCCGTTTTTGTAACATTTTTACTACTACTCGGACCGAAAGTAGTTCCTGAGATAAGCGCGTTCAAATAAACAAACAAACTCTTCAGCTTTATAATTTTAGTATAGATTAGTATGTATGTGCAGAAGTGCTAGGGGATAAAATACATCTTTAAATTTCTTGCTTATATATTATAACCGTGACATACTGTATTGTTAATATAATCAGTGGTCCCTGACCTTACCCATTAAGTCTTCGGGTTATCTTTGCTATTCTGAACCGCAAATTGAATATCTGATAAATATCTTGCTTGAATAAAAAACAATTAAGTAGCACAAAATGACGATAAAATTGTTTGTTGCAGGAATGTGAGATAACCAAATATTGATCTTACAGATTGAAATAATTTTTTGCCATGTTATGTTTATTATATTCTATATTCTATTATATATATATATATATAACTAGCTGACCCGCGCAACTTCGCTTGCGTCACCGAAGAGAGAATGGGTCACAATTTTCCCCGTTTTTGTATCATTTTTCGTTGCTACTCCGCTCCTAATGGCCGTAGCGTGATGATATAGCCTATAGCCTTCCTCGATAAATAGACTATCTAACACTGAAAGAACTTTTCAAATCAGACCAGTAGTTCCTGAGATTAGCGCGTTCAAACAAACAAACAAACAAACTCTTCAGCTTTATAATATTAAGCATAGATTAGTATAGATATTCCGAACTACTTAATAATTTCCTAAATTGAGTGCAATGGACGAGATTGGAATCCAAGACCTCTAGACCGCAAGATGCATTAACCTGCTTCCACCGATTTTGAACTGAACATAAACATTTGTAATAATAAACTCTATATAGTGTAATACATCTACTGTCGTATACAGTGCAGTTTATAGTTCTAAGTGTAAAAGCAAACAGAACTGTTTGTTCGTAAACACCGCAATGTTTGCCTCACAGCATTTCTATAGAAAATATTAGCTCTAGGTGAACAAATAAATACTACTGCTTACGTCACAACGGTAGCTAGAAAATAATGTCACGTATCTTTTAATATAAAGAGTGGTTCGGACTATAATTGAATGGCTTATTTATAAAATGAAAATATTGTCCCACTGGCTTGGCTCTCCTGGAATGAAAGTAGGAGCCCTCGTGGTGTCTTAAAAGTTAGGTCTTTAGTCTACCTTCCACGTGGGTGTGGGTCTATGCGGAACGAGGACGTTGATTTTTTTATCAAACTGTTTAAAAATCTCTAGTATGTAGCTTTTAACGTTTTTCTTCGCTGTTGGCACAAGAATAAATAAATAAATGAAACGGAATACGTAAAAACCTAAATGAATCTACTAAGTAATAAGTTACCATATTTTTATGAACATGAAGTCATCATACATGCATATTATCATCCCTTGTGTCATAAGGGTAGACAGAAACTAGAGAACACTACCAATAATAAGAAAGAAGTTAATGTTATTATTTAACTAAAGTTAACAGAAGAAAAATCTGAAGTAAATATGAATAGATAATTTCATTTTAACAAGTCTATCTAGTTACTTCTAGTCCTAAACCTCAGGTTTATACTACTCAATTTTTGCAAACGGAAAATACCAACCAAATTAGTTTTTCCGAGAACAAAACCTATCTCTGCTAGTTGAATTCTTAGAAAAACTAATTTGGTTGAAAATAGTGGTTTACATACACCATTAGTTTTATTCTGAAGGTTATTTGTAACCCATAACAACCGAAGTTAGGGTTGTAACCACAATCTGGCGAAGGGTCTAAACTTTTGGATCACTGAGACCCACTGACATTCATGAACTGAACTGTGCGTTGATTTAATTGGATTATATGCGCATTTGAAGGCTTTTGTTATAGTGGATCCTTGGATAAAATAGTTGTTGGGTATTTGGATGTTCTTTTGTGGGAAAAGGCGAAACTATTGAATGTGATTCTCACACAAACTAACTTTTGACAGATTTTCCGGTTGTGTGTTTTTCATGTTTATAAATGTTTCACAGTGTTATTATAATATAGAAAAAAAAACAAAATACATGTCGGACATCATTTTTCTGGTTGTCAATTACTTTGGGAGAGGGAGAAAGAATTAAAATATTATTTCGATCTAGAGTTGATAGTGTCCCAATCCCGAAAACGTAGGTATTCAACATTTTTACCGAGCTAAAATGTTGCGCGAGCTATCTGATTTCATTCAACTGGTATTTTTATTACTATAAAGATTTTTGGAGTTGCTCTTTTGGTTACCACTGATAAATGCTCAAGACAAAAATAACGTATGAGGTCTTATTTAGTTCCATTTTAATATAAATATTTCTGCTTTTACCTATTTACTACTTTATTTGCATTTTTATGAGAAGATTAAACATTAGTTCACATATCAATAATAAACGTTTTACCTTTTAAATCACTTATTTCCCACACAATATAAAACTATTATAAACCAGTATATCTAGAACAGTGTATAGTGATAAAATTGGCGTGAACTCGAGACAGTTGGCAAGTGACTGACTCATTATCAGTCATATGTAGTCTTATGTACAGAATCTTTTAGGCATTACTGGTGTTTGTGGCGCGGAGATTACACTAGCAGTTTTCTATTTAGGGTTCCTGTTATTTAATAAAATCATATTTTTTACAAACATAATACTACGCCTGTTATACCCGAAGGAGTAGGTTGAAGTGTATAATCGACCCCGGAATCGAACTCTAGACCTCCTGGTTAACAGCCGGCCGCACATTTCCGACCGCGCCACACAAACAGTTAATTTTTACAAGTGTTTATTATAACGTTTCTTTTTCTGTTTTGTTTTTTCTCTTTTCTAGGTTTCTGTAACTGCCTACCCCTACGGGAAAAAGGGGTGATTTGTGTATGTATGCAGTTTTATTATAAAATATTGAAAAAACATTACATTAAATACACAAGTTAGTATAAAAAATCATGCAGGACTAAACGCTAACACGCATTTTACCTTGAAATGCCTGTTGTTTCGGCGCGGGTTCCACTGGCCGTGGTCGCAAACTAACTGTAGCCGTTGTCACACCTGCACCATTTCCGTATAATATTTGATAGTAAACCTTGAAAAAATATTACGAAAAGAAAGTAACATATATGAGACATTTAACAAAGTTTTGCTTTTTTTGTTTGTTTTAAGCATTTACTACAATAAGTCCGTTAAGTATCTAGATTGTAACGAAAATATAAGTGATATTATCTACCAAACTATATAATAAAACATATATTTAATTAGTATATAGTATCATACCTGATATAAAGCTAGGTGTAGGCGATGTGTGAAATACCACGTTTCATCATAACAAGTCAGTCCTATAGAATAGGTGGTACGCCTATTGGGCACCACAGACACACTCCGGGCTACCAATGAGTTAAATAGTCTAATATAAATGAGAGAGGACCAATAGCTCTTTGCCCGACCCGGAAATCGAACCCGACAATTCATGATCAGCAATAGGATACTCTAACCACCGCGCCACAGAGGCAATCGTACATTGATAGAAACTAGAAACTCTTGCATGGAAAAACAGGAGATTTCCGAGAAACCGTCGCTTTACCACATGCAATATTATTGTTTATGTTTTGTGGATAACACGTACATATTTGAACGTGCATCATACATCCATTCCTTATGTGATATACATTTCAAGGAAATCACGATTAGATATTTGTATAGTTTTCCGTAAAGTCCATCTACATTATAATTATGGCTATTTATAGTTCGCTGTTTGTCAACACTATGAAGTGCCTGTTTACTTCACTTATAAGTGTATTCGCTCTTGAGATTAACTGCTTGAAACAGGTAATGAACATTTTATACACAAAGTGCGAGCTTACGCCGGCTTATGTTCTGACTTTTCACTTCATGACAATTAAAATCCGTCTATCCGTTGAGGAGCAATAATACCACAAACAAAGGCTTTATTATAAACGGATAATTGCTAAAATTTCGTTTGTCTCTTATTACAATTCTATCCGTTATAAAATGACGGCGGAACTATGGTACAAGAATATAAGGCTTGCTTATGGTCATAAACGAGTCTTTAGCGAAATATTTAATGCAATTTCGTTCCAACCACAGACATCTATACCTACTGTTCTATACAAGTGATAACATCAAACTGTTGAACATCTCCAAACTTTAGAGTACATGCTATAACTTAATTTCGGTAGTGCTTAACTGTAAAATTAAACGTTTAATCATGTAAAACACCTTCAGGCGATTGGCACAACTTTGAAAATACACAACTTACAAGAAAAAAAAATCCTATCTTATTCATATCTATTAAGGGTCTCCTCTCGTAGTGAGGGAGGGGTTAGGCCTTGAGTCCACCACGCTGGCCAAGTACAGCTTGGGGACTTTACATGCCCTCAATAAATGTATGAAACCAATTTTAGGCATGCAAGGTTTCCTCACGATGTTTTCCTTCAATGTTGGAGCATGTGATAATTATTTTTAATACACACATAACTTCGAAAAGCCATCGGTGTGTTGCTACGGGTTCGAACCTGCGACCACTTGCGTGGGAGGTGTCTATTTATACCACACGACTATCACTGCTATCTTACTTGAAGAAAAAAATCGTGAATTGGATTACAAAGATTAGGATCGGTCAGACATTGTAAAGACGTTTTCTGTTGCACAATTATTAAAATAGGATTGCAACATGATTTACGATGTAGACTTAAATAAAATGATACAGTATATGATACAAAAAGATCTCAGTTATTAAGATAAAAGATAATGGTCGGTCGTTATGTGCTTCTGCGTGACGTGGCATATACTATGTGTGAGATGGAAGTGCTAAAGATTGTATAAATTTGAGTTCTTTTACGGTGTTATATTACTAGATTGCAACACACACACAGTATATAAAAAAAATATTTGACAAAGGATCTTTAATTATATTAACTTCGTGCTTAGTAAAGTCAGACTTCCGGTATCTATATAAATAAAAATGGATCCCAGAATGTGTCGCTAAACGCAAAACTTGAGAAATGATGTAGATAACAATGCGGCTAACTCTTTTTGTCATATTTTCTATTCGGTATAGCGTCACCAAGTAGGTATGTCATTTGTTTTCATTTAGTCAAAAAGTATAGTGTGTCTATACTAGTCCATAACATATTACAGATAGGATATTGAAAACGGCCACATAGCAGCAAGTGTTCGACGAAAATTGACTACATATAAAAGAAAAACCACTTAAATCAGTTCCCCTACTAGCAGTAAACTAATTACAGCATCGTTTCAGGAACTCATTACATAACTCACATCGCAGTGAGAGCTATTTACTTATTACTTGGCATTTACATTTTTATTTCTGTTCCCTGTGCGGCTTTTAGTGAGCTTTTGGTAATGGTTTTCTTTATTTTTTATTAGTCCAAATTCTGATAGTAGTGTTATTTTTAATTAAGTTTGAACCGTCCCGTAGATTTTTTTTTAAAGGCACTTGCCGCAGTAACCATTGTTCTTGTGTCACGGGGACTTTTACAAACAACGGACACAAAGTACGATCAGACCCGAAATAATTATTTGTGGACCGCACAAATAATTGTCCCGTGTAGGAATCGAACCCAAGACCTCCCGACGCAATGGTAGCGGCGTGGTGAAATGGATTTAATTAAATCTTTCTCGAGAATTACTCTACCCATTCTGGAAACTGCAAGAAAATCTGTTTAGTAGATATTGAGTTTATAGTGAACATACAGACGGACAGACGCCAGAGGCGATTGTTACATAGTATGTATAGTCTGACAACTTAGTAGAAAGCTTTACCTAGATTTTAATACATGATTTATTTAAATTTATTTTTTATAGAAAAATGTATGACTGATCCACGAGTGGTATATCGGGTCTGTTTGTACTCTGTCTACGATATTATGTTACTATTATCTTCTCGAGACACCAGATAATGTAAGAGATATCCTTTAAATAGAATGTCTGCATTATTTAATCTATATCCCTAGTGGAAGCTAAGTGGTAGATAAGAAAGTACTTCAAAACTTATAAACCTTTCAAATTCTTCAATGATAACTATACGTTAACAACGGCTTACAATCTTGACTTTCTATAGCGTAATCTTATTCTTATTGTCAGGAAATATTATTTTTATCTACTCCTATAAGTCGGACATGGATTATCTATTTACCTACACGAATGCTTGTGTTACTGGGGAGTTAAACAGGGTTGAAAATTGAATCTAGTTTGATCTTACTGTACCAACAAATCTAGGTTTTCACCGTGGTTATTATGGGTTCGAATCCCATTCAGGACAACCGTTAAAGCTTCGAATGAAATTGTTTTTTGTCCAGGGGTCTAACATGTATCCTCGTTGATAACTATTTGAAAGCGACTATGCTGTACATTGTTTTCTCCATTAGGTTATAGTGATTAACACGTCACGTCTTAGCAGTAATGTACTGAATAGTGTCCATAAATTTGACGTTCACTAGTTGTCAACTGAGATACGAGATACGCATACAGTAGCACGATTCTGTACCACTATCAACTATCGACAACCGGGTAGTTATCGAAAAATGTTGTATAAAAATACGATCAGCGCCTCTAACGGGCGCCATTGGAACTACTTTTGTAATACATACATTTTACATTCCAAACTCTCGATACTCGATTGTACCTGTACTGTACACTACTGTACAGCTTCGCCTCTCAGGTGAAATTTTATAAAACTCATACTATCTTCTCTTTGATAATTATTTTGGCATACCTAGTGACATGATCTATCATTGACTCAAGCGTTATCAGATAAGGACAAGGCTGAGATAATGCTCTCATAATATTTATCATGTGATGTAACATTTTAAATCACGATAAAATATTTACTAGAAAAAAACCCAGTTTGTTTATTACTAGCTAAGTTCATTATTTTTAAATAATATTTACTTTTAGATAACTATATGTTTTTATACATATACAAAAAAGTAAATTACAGCCTCTTTGGGGCGGTCGGTCGAATATAGTATTATAACTTTTGATCTCAAGGTACCGGGTTCGAACTTCGGGTCTGTATGTGTATATGTATATGTATGTAGCTTTGTAGTTTTAATGTATAATAGAATACGGGAATTAACGCGAATACGCATTTTACCTTAAAATGCCTAACGTTTCGGCGCAGGTTGCACTCGCCGTGGTCGCAGGCTGACTGGAGCAGCGATGACAGGACTTCGTGTATATGAGGCGTGTATTAAGGGAAAATGCGTGTTCGCGTTAATTCCCGTATTCTATTATACATTAAACATGCAACGCGAGAGTTTAAAAGTTATGTTTGTGGTTTTAATCATATAATTTTAAATATAGTATTTTAACAAAATGTTCCGCGACTAAAGATTACTTAAATAGAGTTATATTTGAGACACATACATACGTAATATATATTTGATGAATATTTACATAACTGAAAATGTACCGGAATCTATTCCCATATCGCGAACGTGCTTTCAGGAAATCCTGTAAAGTAATTCTCGGAAGCTTTAAGTTTGGAAACGTGATAGGTTGATTGAATTATGTATGTATGTATGTATGTATGTATGTATGTATGTATGTATGTGGAGCGAACGCATGGGGATTTAACATAAATGTCAAAATGTGGGTGTGGCATCACGCCTCTGTGTAACCTTTCACTAAAATATAGGCTTTTAGTAGATAGTCTTTTTCCCCTAACATAAAGCTGAACTCAAAAGAATGTTCGTAACTAAAATTCCTAACGCGATACACTATAACTTGCAAAATTAGCAACATTTGTAATATGCATAGTGGTATTTGAACTGGGCGTCTCCGTGCTTTGGAGGGCACGTTAAAATCGGTCCCGGTTGTTATCTATTACGATAACAGGCGTTAAGCCACGTCAAAGGCCTTCGGGCGGCTTGAACAACTTTGACACTAGGTTGCCCACTAACCAAACGATAAGAAGAAGAAGGAGATCATCACTTATAATACCATTAAAATAATAACTGAACTAGCGTAATCTATACTAATCTATACTAATATTATAAAGCTGAAGAGTTTGTTTGTTTGATTGTTTGTTTGTTTGAACGCGCTAATCTCAGGAACTACTGGCCCGATTTGAAAAATTATTTCCGTGTTAGATAGTCCATTTATTGAGGAAGGTTATAGGCTATATATCATCACGCTACTACCAATAAGAGCAGAGTACCAGTGAAAAATGTTACAAAAACGGGGAAAATTTTGACCCATTCTCTCTTGTGTGACGCAAGCGAAGTTGCGCGGGTCAGCTAGTACTTCACTAAATACAGTGTATATGAAACACTAACATTAGCACTACAATATATTTATTTCTATTACCCGAGCGAGGCGAACTAAGATTACTTTCGGCTCAGATTTATTTAGTAGCACTAAACTATGGGCGAGCTAAACTGTTGCTGTTTCCACTGCACTATAAGTCACATGCTACAGATTTTATTATAGGATTATAATAGTAGGAGTTGATAAAGAATTTATTTTAATACGTAAGTAAGTCCTATCATTTTTTTAAATACTAATGAAGCTAAAACTAATTAATTTTAGCATACATTCTTAAAGAGTGGTTATTTATCTTGAATATAAAGGCAAAAAAAATACAAAGATTGAGAGCCACAATTTTTGTAAGATTTTTTTGAAATCCAGAAATTGCATTATATTTTTTTATAAAAAAGACAACTCCCGCACTAAGGATTGCTCTTGTGTCATAGTCCGTTGTTTGTTTATAAAAAAACAAACAACGGACACAAAGTACAACCAGACTCGAAACAACTATTTGTGGATCGCACAAATAATTGTCCCGTGTCGTAATCGAGCCCACGACCTCCCGACGCGTGGTGACCTAAACCACTGCGCTGCGGAGGCAGGCTGGCCACATACCCAGGTACCTTATTATTTGATTTTACTACAGGAATGCAAATGTTATTTATGAAACTGCTTGCTTCTTTATAAAAATTACTATCATTGAGATAACAGAATCTTATGTGTTAAAGTAAACAATATGTTTTTCTATGATTTTTATCATTTATCTAGTGATGACTTTTAACAACTCCAGAGATTACTCAGACTCAAGCAATGATTTGACAAAAGTTCAGATACTAAAAACATGCGATATTTTTGTCTAGCATTATACTTTGTTATAATTTTCATTGCTTCGGAGGGCACGTAAAAAGTCGGTCCCGGCTGTAGTTTACTAAGATAATAGTCGTTAAGCCATGTCAAAGGCCTCTCGGGCGGCTTGAACAACTTTGACACTAGGTTGACCACTAACCATACGACAAACAAACAAACAACAAATTTTCATAAGTGTTGTTTACCTGTTGTTAGTGCAATTTAAATTACTACGTTGCATATATACTTACCGCACTGGTTTTAAATATGACACATGTCGGTGCAAACACTGCATCCAGGGATCGTAAGTTTGAATTCCGAACTGGGCAAACATTAGTAGGATTGTCAAACCATGTCTATTGCATTTAATGTTTGTTGTTAAACCTAAAAGACAACGATACAAAAATATATTATAGTTGTTTTTCAACCCATGACTGTCCCACTGCTGGGCAAGGGTCTCCTTCCAAACGGCTAGGCCTTAAGGTCACTGCGCTGGCCAATTGCGGGTTAATCTTAAAAAAGAGACTAAAAAAGAGGGTCTATCCCACTAGTCCCGTTGAGTTGTCCCGTGACGGGACAACTGGCACTATTTTGTCCCAGTTGTCCCGTGGCGGGACAAGTGACACTGTTTTGGTGCCAGTTGTCCCGTTGCAGAAAAATCACGGGACTATTGGGACAGACGGAAGGGTCAAAAGAACTGGTTCCATTGAGTTGCTATGTGACAACAGGTACGTGGTACTTCGGTAAGATATCAGATGATGAATTGTACGCTACTCTATGTAAACTTTAAATTCACACGAAGTTTTTTTTTACCATTTGGGCTTTTCACTTTATAAATAAATTGACGATAGTGTTAGTGTGATATCTATGACCTTCCATTCCATAAATGTAAAATGCTTATTCGAAATTCCCTACTTGAAAAAACATAATGTAAGGAAACTAAAAATATATCGTTAACAGGCCCCTGAAGCAGCTCAAACACTCAAGTCAATTCAACATGTACTGATGTACTTAATGTAATTTCAACTTATCTACTAGAAATTAAGTAAAAATGTACTACAACACAACGTATAACGTCTGCTATCTTACCAAAGTACCAAGTACCTGTTGTCACACAACAACTGAATGGAACCAGTTCTTTTGACCCTTCCTTCTGTCCCATTAGTCCCGTGATTTTTCTGCAACGGGACAACTGGCACCAAAACAGTGTCACTTGTCCCGCCACGGGACAACTGGGACAAAATAGTGCCAGTTGTCCCGTCACGGGACAACTCAACGGGACTAGTGGGATAGACCCAAAAAAGATCAAGTTAACATTTTTATATTATAATTGAGAATAAAACCTCATATATCACGATATCTAAGCGTTAGAGCTGTTCGTATCACTGCATAGCCGTAACTTAAGTATATTGGTCGTTTAAAAGTGAGATAAGCTAGCTCGCCGCCCGGCGTCGCTCGTTATTGCCGCTCAATGTGTTCAATGTGTTCAATATGGAGCGCCGTACTTTCATGTTTATCAACTCGTTTATATTTACTATAGACTTAGTCTGCGGAGCTGTCTGCTTTTAATAGTTATTTTTTTGTTTAAGTCTTTTATTTTTGGTGAAGGTGAAAAAAGCGTGAATTGTCTTAAGTGATTAAGAAAAGTTAATGTGTTATCCTTTAGGTCTTTGACATAACTGAATGACTAATACTTTAATTGACAACAGAAGGAACCGTTTTCTTGGCTTTTTTCTTCAGGGTAGCTTACTAAATTAACTACCAAACATCGTAAAAATATATGGTATATGACACATGAAAGTGTGACGTGTACGTAAAATTGTTCAGGTGGTTTAAATATGACAGTTAACACACATAAAGGAATTATTACGAAAAAGCGCCTTTACTAACGCTTCTTTAAAGCTAGCTATTGAAAACATCTGCTAGTTATTTAAATTCAATAGCAAATCAAACAACAATTAGCTGTAGGTATCAATATCACACTTAATTGTGCATTAGTGACAAACAGACAGACAATAGTGTTTATTAGTAGTGTATAGTCGCGGAGCGTGCACTCGTATTAGCATATCGGTATTGATACGCTCGCGGGACTAGCCTGAGAGCTCGACATTATTGCAAGATTATGTATTGTTCATACTAAATGGTTGATTTTACGAAATGTTTTTTTTTTGTATTTGTGTTATAAAATTGCTGAATATAAATTCATTACTTAGTTTCTAAGATGAGCTAAGTATATAAGTAATTGTTGGTTGATAAATCTTGTAGAGTGTTTTTACAATTAGACATCGGGGAGTAATCTAAAAGAATGATAGTTTTCCTTCCATTTCAAAGTTCTAGCAGTGGTTTGTCATTATTATTGAAATATTTTCAGCCTGAAATATAAATCGCCACTTTGTAACAGATGTGATTATATATGATTGTGATTGACTTTTAAATCGAAGCCCAAATGTCTTAACTAGCATAAATAAGTACTATGTATTTGTATATTCCATCAAAATTTGAAAGCAGCATAATGTATCAAATAAAAATACGATATTTTCAAAAGAAGTTTATAAAAGTCGGAAGGATTACTTGGTCTTATAGCATTAAGTCTTAAGTCTAAAGGAAGAGAAGCAACGGGACCGATTAGAATAAATATTTATGTACTTGCTTCTTTATGAAAGTAAAACAATATTATAATTTCAGATTACGGAGAAAAGATCTCGTATTAAAATTTTGTTTTTGAAGAACTGGCACGCTTTAATCTTAGGTAATGTGCTTGAGGATATTAATAAGAGTTTCTTATATACTCGTAGTAGCGAACTTTACATAAATATAGTACATCAGAACGGACATACCCTTTTTTGTGCTAAAATGAATGTTTGCATTTATACGGACATTGGCAATACCATGTCTCATATTCAACCCAACTGGACGTTCTACTAGGCACATTACTACTACTAGTAGTACTAGGCACATTACTACTACTAGTAGTACTAGGCACATTACTACTACCAGTAGTACTAGGCACATTAAACCTTTTTCTTCTTCGATCTATCGCCTTGGCAAAATGAAGAGACCTGGAAT
Organism: Anticarsia gemmatalis; assembly: GCF_050436995.1. Taxonomy (NCBI): domain Eukaryota; kingdom Metazoa; phylum Arthropoda; class Insecta; order Lepidoptera; family Erebidae; genus Anticarsia; species Anticarsia gemmatalis. The sequence continues at coordinate 238,812 of NC_134764.1, read as the reverse complement.
TTTTGTATCTGCTTAAAAATAAATATAAGTTCTTAAACGATCAATTTTTTTTACTGTTAAAAGGTTTTTTATTTTTTAAATGCATATAACGTAACTAACTAACTAAACATACATTCGTTTCTAGGTTTTTAAATTAACACTAAAGACATTCTATTACAAAATCCATAACTCTTAAAGTGTTACTCCAACATCCGCATAGATGGCATTAGTCTCGCACTCTCCTAAATAACTTGTAATTTGTCTGTAACAATATTACTATTGAAATATGATACTGTTTCAGCCTCGAGGGTAATACATGATATGTGACTCATAATAAACAAACTATAATTCACCAATTAATATGATAATTCAATGTTTGTTCTGCCTATATCGCATACTGGTATATCCTCAAGAGATTTGTTACACTGGAACATGTTACAGGAATAATATGGTTCAGGGTGATATGACTTTTGATATTGTGAACATTTAGAATTTGTAGGTAAAAACTGGAATTCTCTGATTCTTCGACAATTTTAGAATATAAAAACTCGGTTGGCGAATATTTAACTGTAACGTAGCATTTAAAAGTAACTCTCAAGCTGAACACGCCAAAAATCTATTTTCTGATTTTGTCAGTTTTTTTTGTTTTGCCGATCACCATCATTTGGTAAATTTAACTAGTAGGCTTAACGGAAAATGCGTAACATGGTCATTTTTACAGTGAGTACATTATTGTATTTTATAACTAGATTAAATAGGCACAACCAAAGAACTATCAAGCACAGGGTCAAATGATTGCTTTACGGATATTTAGAGTAATAAAATCAACCAATAGTACTCTTGATCATTAACGTTACTGCGTTACAATGGCGGCTATTCGAAATTGATAAATAAAATAAAACTCTTCGTTTTGTAATTTCAAAACAAACATATTTACATAAAACCAAGCCCGAATATTAGATTGTAAATAAAATTGTCCTCAAGCCAACTCAATTTACAACTAATTTGCTTCTATATATCAAGTAAATAGGTTTATCTGTGAAGAAGTATGTGGGCTTTAGCCAAATGCCATCTTGTGGGCGTGTGGGAAGATGAACGGTCCTAACAAATTGACAAAATATTCTGTTTTTGTTTGTTTAAGTTATAGAATATTTTTAAAGGTTGATCTGGATTTTTGCGGCGTCTAGCTAAACCCTTTTTTGTAACTTTTTTTATGAAATCGACTATATTATTATTCTGAAGCATCATATCTTATTCTTCGTGGAATCAAACCTGCTGCACCTGAAAATGTAATATTAAGTGGCAATTTTCTACATAAAAATATTAGAGTTAGAAAAGGATGAGATATCTTTAAGTCTTAAATATACTTACTATAACCTTTGCAAGTTGACTGTGTTCAAACAAAAAACAGAGGAAAACTTCGAAAATTTCATCACAAAAATACATTACCGTAACAGTATACTTTCTTTTAAATCCAAAATCTTAACAAAATATGAAAAGTCGATGGTTTTCAATCTCATAATAAAATGTGTAGAGCATTTCGTTGTATTTGTCAGTATTTTTCACCCGATGTCAACACGACGCGGCACTTGGCAAACTTCATTTAATCAAACTTGCTCTCACCACGAACGGATCTACTTTCATCTAGTTTCATAAATATAACGCAAAACCTTTAATACCATACTTATATACAATTCAAATTCTACTTTGTGTTTGTTTTCTTAATTTTGCTTTTAGCATCATTTGTTGTTTGTTTGTCTTGTGGTTAGTGATCAACCTAGTGTCAAAGTTGTTCAAGCCGCCCGAAAGCCCTTTGACATGGCTTAACGACTGTTATCTTAGTAGACAACAGCCGGGACTGACTTTTTACGTGCCCTCCGAAGCACTCAGACGCCCAGCTCAAATACCACTATGCGGTCAAGAAGTCATCAAAAAAGTGATCTTACCCTTAAAATAAACGAATAGTAGTAGGTTCAAAATATGAAGTATGAATACGACTAAAGACTTTACAATGTCTCTCAGACCGTCAAAATTAAAAAATAAACTTACCGATTTGCAATATTTTGATTTTGAAATTGTTCAGTTCAGTTTCTTTCGCCATTCCACATTCCCGCGAGCAGATCCAGTACAAAAAGTAGTATTATATAAAATTTAAAACCGTTGTAAATAGCAGCTTATTTTCTTCTAAGAAAAACGTTACTTAAAATGTTATCATGATTAGCATATCCTGAGCTTCTGAAAGCAAAGTGTTGCGTATTCTTATTTTAGTTTTAAAACATCAAATAGGTTATTAATCATTATTGAATTAAGGGTTTTTTCCTTCTTGTTTTTGTTTTAGATGTATGGATAGTTTATTTTATTATTGATGAATAAAGATGACTAATTAATTATTAAACGAATTTCGTCTAACACAATTTTGGAGGCAGCGGGTCTCAAGGCTGAGTAGGCACGGTTAAAAAAGGTAAAGAATATGGAGGGGACCTTCGGCCAGCAGTGAGACGATATGGAAATATTTTTTTTAAGCCATTCATGTCCCCCATTGGGCAAGTGCAAAAATAGAAATTAATAAAAGGGAAATAAATATTTGTTATTATTTCTTTAAACTGATCATTGGTAAAAAAGGAACCAGGCTTTCAGATTCTCGCAAACTATTTGCCACAAACCATACGCCACACTTATATACACCCTTACAAAAATTAAGTGACATGAAATTAAAGAACTTTTAAATTGTGATTTACGTGTTTGTGAAGTAAACAGGTCTGTCAAAGGTCAGGATAAATTGCGCAAGTATCAAGAAGGTCGTAGTACAGCGCTAGTATCAAGACCTTGTATTATTAGCTCCGGCGAAATTATGTTTACATTGATAGCTTTGAGACGTCGCCTGGGAGTTCTGCTTTATACCTGAGGATAAGTTGTGGCCTAACGCTTTATGTACTTACTAAATTATTTTTTTGGTGGATTAAGTATTTTGATTTGAGGTTTTTGTAACTGTACTTATAATATTCTGCATGACAAGATGGATGGATGTGAATGAGGCAAGGGAAGTTTGTGGGGATCGTATTATGTGGCGATCTTAGGTCTCTGAGTACCCCTTAGAGAGAACGACGTGATATTATGTTCGCATGTCATGTTTTTGTTAAAATATAGTTTTTATTTGTTTCAGGTACTAATAAGAAGATTATTTACTCTGCTAAAGGTTTGTGTTACCAAAAACATTTCTGTCGGCTTACTTTCCAAGTGAAATTAATTTTAGTTAAGACTATAGAAACATGGCGATCTATCGAATCTTGAAACTATGCAAAATATTAATAACCGTAGACTTGCCTTCGACATATCTAGAATAACTCGATCACCGAGAGACACTCGTAGCTCAAATGCAGCTCCATTAAATTGCCATATCTTCACACAAAGAGCACAGCCTCTCCAACAAGCTTGCTGTACAAAATTGACCATCATGTTCAAACAAGCCATGATATCCAACAAACCATCGAAGATCTCCACACACAATACAACAAGTGGTTGCATTGTGGGTATAATGAGGGTCTGAGGAGCAGCACAAAAGACCTGGGGCCAGCAGACAACAATACGTGCAGTTTTGAACCGTAATTGAATAGTTGAGCACTATTCTGATGGACTATGTTGGTAAAAGCTAATAAATTGTAGAGTGTAGAGGTTCTGGTTAAGTTTCAGATAGTGTGTTTGATGAATTTTTTACTGTTTTACATATATTTGCCGCTGTTTTAGATAGCCTATCTGGTGGATAGAGTATATAGATAGGTTATCTAAGACTTATTTATAGGCAGTAAAACTCGCTCTTTACGTTTTTTAATCTATCACATACGTTAACTGAGACGTACTCATAGGCAGTGAAACTAGAGTTTCATGATAAAAGACGCTATCGGTTATGACTAGATAAATAGGTACAATAGTCTTTAATTAAGTCATTTTGCAGAAGCAATAGGCACAGTGAAATAGTGTGGTGATTCGGTTAAAATAACATATTATAACAAAATAAACAAGTATATTTTAAAAGCAGTTAAAGACGTTTTTAAAATTAGACAATGACCTTCAGAAAAATATGTCAACCTAAAAATCAGCTGCAAATTATCTGCTTCATGTAAATTAGTCATTTAACGCAACTTACCTAATCATCGCCACGTCTTACAAAGCATGTCAAAAATTAATATCTTAAGTAAAATTTCTTATAATAAATGTAAGTAACAAGTATGGAAACATTTCACTTGACAAAAGTATGAAGTTTCCAATTTTCTTTCTAACTTATTAGAACTTATAATTAAAGAATATTTTTTGAAGGACTATTTTGAGAACATAATTTTCATCAATCATTTTATTTTCAGCGCCTTTAAATAGACTTTCGGTGATATTTTATTGTCGAATGGAAATATTTTTGAATAGTTAAAATATTTGGTGTTGCTGTGTAATAATCGGAAATTATTTTTTGTATTAGGGTTTACGAATAGCAATTACTTTCGTTATCAATAGCTATCATTTAATTGGCCTACTATTAGAATAGTCTTAGAATAAAAAATCTGCATCGACAATATGTATGTACACATGGGTAATCCCTTGCAAAGTAACCCTTAACAAAAACATGTCTGAACATAGGCAACATAATTTTAATTAAAATAAATACATTTTAACAATCGGAAAATCCCAAAAAAACACATTTACGAAATTGTAATATAATCTAGATATAATACAGTTATAAAAAGCATATCTCGTTCTAGTTTTGAGTCCTCCCACGTTACTTAAGGTCGTCAAAGGGCAAGTTTGCTCATTAGTCGAGGTCCTCGCAGGATTACCACGGCACTGCGGCCTGTTTGTCTGAGGAGGTCTGTGTAGGTCTGTGTTTCATGTACGAGCTTATTTACAGAGGCTCTAGGTATTCTAATGATAAAGTGAAGGAGTTTGTGTCGTTTGAAAACATAATACACGAACTAAAATTTTGTGTCATACATTAAAAGTATCGAAATACTTTTTCCGACGTGGAATTGAATCCGATACCTTGTGATTAGCTGTAGTATGCACCACTAAACAACTAAAGCAGTCTAATAACAATCAAATCTATGATTGAAAAGTTGAACAAAACTAATTATTATATCCAGAAACACGGTTTTCTACCACTAATTAGTATCAATGACCGGTTAGCGATTGCCAAATTAGGCATGAAAGCCTGACCCAGCGCCTTTAGCGGTTGCCGAAGGAACTAACTCTTAAGTACATTTTAAATGTCAAACTATCTATAGCACTGACATGGTAAATCGCGCTACTAATTATTAATAAAAAGATTTTTATAATCTTTTTCAAAACAAGTTTTACATTTTTTACTCTCGAATTCCGAGAGCTTTTTATAAAATATGAAAGGAGGAAAAAACAGTGTTATTATATTAACAGACTAGAACCCTGCTTAATTATTTATCGGAACATTTTCTAAGAGATTATTTTTCAACGCTTCATGTTGTTATTGTTAATAAGTAAGTCTTGCAGTCTTGTAAAATTTTGTTATGTTATTACATACCTACTACAGTTTATTATTTTTTTAGTAATTTCCCTAAGTAAAGCAGTTACCTCAAGCATATTATAAACTTTAAAAAAAATGTATAAGTTACTCGACATTATATGAAAAAAATGTGAAACAAGCGCATTGAGGTTTATAATAATAATATGCTGGTGCCCAAATATGTAAGTACCTACAATAATTTCTTGAAATATTGTCTTATAAATACTACAGCCATATTTTATTGAAACACACCTAAAATGCTAGAGCGTTCGGGTAACATTTTTGTAAAGCGATAGCTAAATCTGAAAATTACATAGACTATCCTTTCTCAAAAGTACTCAATATGCGTAGAGTATAACCATAGAGCATACAACAAACTAATATCTTTTTGAAACTAATACCATTGAATAGAATAAAAGTAAAATATCAAATATATCAAAACGTCTAATATATTATTCTAAAAGTGCTGTAACACAGTGTGTTAGATAGAAGTAAGCCTGCTTGCTTAATATTCTGCTCGTAGAAAATATAATAATATTCTACTAAAGACGTATTTTTAGTAGATACTATTTGACTCAATATTTTCATAAGAAAGGCCTATTTTCGCGGCTTTCCTTACTTTGCAGAAGGTAGCCTTTGATTCTTTACAGGTTATAAAAGCCCGTGCAATAAATATTAAATATGATGTGTGTCAATTCAGGATTTGAACCCAAAATCTGCCGTGCAAAGATTTTGGGTTCAAATCCTGGATTTGGATCAAAATTGTTTTCTAGTCAAGAAATACTTAGTGATTGCCTTTGTCCTCACAATACAGACAGACTAACTCGTTAATGGGTTTTTCATATGCTTCTGTCTACACTTTTGGGTAAAATAGTTGTGATATTATGTACATATGTATCTACTATATAATATATGTATATACATTCACCTATAACTGTGCACTTATTTTCAAAAATCTTATTCTAGAAATTGTCTTGGAAACTAGTTCTATACTGCGGGTTTGATTGCAGGGGCGCCTCAGTGGCAATAACACCAATAACCGTAGTGCGAGTTCGACAACTAGTTCACACACGATTGCTTTTATTGCCAACTGCAACTTAGACCATGTGGCCTTGTTTCAGCTATTTCAGCAAGATATACGGCAAGATGGAGGCTATGTTTCTATTTAGCTGTAAAATTGAAGTGCCTGTTTCATATTTTAAAGCGACTTTATAAAAGAATGTTCTCAGTTTGTATGTATGTTTATGTCGTGATTTTTGCGTTTTTGCTGAACTTATTATTAGACAATTTATAAAAACAATAAGCCTATTTATTAAACTGGCTAGAAGAAAAAAGTTAGTTTCGCTATGTTCAAATTTCTTCGAATCGTTATGCGCCACTTTAAACTTTAAAGCCTGGTCTTAAAATCAGTTCTGTTTTACAGCATTTCTGCCAAAAATCCCAATAACGAGAATTAAAGCCACAATTTGTATTCAAGGAAAATAGGTACCTACCTATTTAATACTCAACTCATATTACAGAATTCTTGTTGTGACCCAGATTGTTATATTTATTTTATTATTATTTAAGCTTTAATGGAAAACATCGTGATGCGAACGTGACGTGATAACAACATTTCTTGAAGGTATGCAAAGTCCCCAACGCGCAATTGGCCAGCGTAGTAGACTCAAGGTCTAACCTAACCCTTGCCCAGCAGTAGGACAGAAATGGGTTGGTAGTTTTAGAATCGAAATAACAAAGCTCTCGAACAAACTAAATCATAAAATACCTTCGGCTGAGTACTGTGATAGCATATAAAAATAGACTCCGAGGAATTTAATATCAATAGTATTGAGAATAACTGTAAAGCCAACGGGACGGGCTTAGAATATATTGAACAAGTCTTGAAGCACCTACACGTTGGTTGCTGTTATTAGATTTTATAAAAGGTGATTGATATTAAAAAATGTCAGGTTGTGTGACAAAAAAAAAACATACGAACACAGATTTTTTTTATCGTGCTGTTTTATTGTAACTTGCTATGCAATAATTGTCATAAACCAAATATGTATCAATCACAAATCTTTATAAGTTTTTATATTTTCTAAAACTAGCTAATATCTGTTCTAGCTGCGTGGCGCAGTGGTTAAGGTTGCTACGCCACTACCATTGTGTCGTGGGTTCGATACCCACACGAAATAATTAATTGTGCGACCCACAAATAGTTGTTTCGGATCTGGTAGTACTTTGTGACCGTTGTTGGTATGTTTGTAAAAATCCTTGCGACACAAGAAAAAATATTAAATGAAAGATTCTAGTTGGTTGAAGAGATTCCGCCACAAAATCTTCTATTCTTATAAATAGAATTTTATTCTTAGAAACACTCGTATATTTTAAAGCAACAATATTAGTTTTCTAACTTCAGCAGGTTGTATACGTGTCTGTGAGTTTAATTGCGCCTTTCGCTGAAACCAGGGCTTAAAGCGACAGCCACTAACACAATTCAAAAACAACTTTATGCCTTAGAAAATAAAGTGTAATTTTCAATGAGAGAAGAGTTAAACTTCCCGAATTGCAATGTTACAGTAATATCTCGAAGATTTGGCTGCGTTGCGGTGCAGCTTACAAAGTGGCAGGTTCGATTCCCGAGAGAAATCCGAATGGAACTGATAGTGGGGGTAATAACACGGGGATATGGGTCTAACATTGAAAGCTTTTGCTCCCAACTGACTTGACTCGATGCATTCGGATTAACAACTATGGATTCAAGATTTATCTTTTGAAAATGCTGAATGGATTGTTTTACGAGAATTGTGTATGTAACACAATGTAGATATATACGGAGGCTTTGAGAGTGAAGGAATAGAAAGTGTTCCTCTCTACCTATATTCACAATCACACTAAACAAAGACCTGCCAAGGCAAGAAATATGAAGTTAAAGTCATATTAACTGGGTAAATCAGATTTTTTGATTTGATTAACCTACAACGTTACCTAATCCAAGCGATTTAAAAAGAACTATCTGAATATTATCAAATACACATCACAATTCCAATATAATTTATCTAGCACACTGGATTTTTGCCGAAAATAAAACAATATTTTGTTTTGTAGTGTATTTCGCAGTAAGCTCAAATATGATTGCGTTATTTCCCATTTGTTACGAGTGACAATCGCCGCCATTTTGTAATCAAAACAGTGATCAATCACACCCATGAGGGAAAATTGCGCTACACAATTTATTCTATGGGATGGTGCCAGATTCGATTCCAGATAAGAGTAAAATGTGCTTTTTTCGCGTGTTGTATGATACATATCGGTAAAATGTCTGCGGAGGCAGTTTGATAAGAATCTACGAGAGAATATGTGATAAGTTGGCTTCTTTTGCTCGTCGTGATACAAAAATTGATAGTTTTAGTAGGTTGTTAAGAGATTGATAGGAATCTGGTTTCTATTTAGATATTTGACTTTAAGTAAGAATGAGATGAAAATCTATTTAAATATGAAGACCTCAAATAAAACCTCTGCGGGCTACAGGGGTTTTATTTGAGGTCTCCTAGTGTCGTAGGAAATAGGTAAGTCTTTTGAGTCTAGGTTTACCTAATTATAAAGAAGTCCAAAACTTTTTTACACAAATTAAATGCTAGATGTTCACGCATTACAACAGAACTAGTGAGAATATTATAAATATATATAGTAAGTTCATAATAATAATTAGCACTGTTTTTCATGCTTTTATAGCTAAATACCTGAACTGATTAGGTAATATTTTGTCGTTTCAGTATAAAAAAATATTTTGGGGTAAAACATAAGCCGATATTTTACAAAATAATAAATACATGTAAAATTGCGCAAAGCTCATAACAAAACAAGCCCATTGTTCCTCTTCCCACAGGCTTTTCAATATGAATGTAATTACATATTGGCAGTCCATTTGATATTGAACGTGAACATTTATAATTGATAGCTAATTCCCGCGTGATTCGTGAAACACTACAAACTCGTACTATGTTGTTACGTGGAATCGTTTCATTGTGAGTATCAATGTGTTTGTGAATTAAAATAATGTTATATTTATGAGTTATTTGTTTACGTTTACAATCTATATTGACGTGTTGACATTTATACTCATAGCAATGTTTTCAGTTAGTCAGTTGTACAAAATAATGTAAATTAGTTTAAAATTATCTATGTATTTTGGTTTCGGTTTCTAGGTGTATGTACTTAGTTTTTTTTTTGTTTACAATTTATCTGTTGTTTATCTCAGAATATAATCTATCTATAGTACATTGCATTTATATTATAATATATATTGCAAATTTTCTCACTTCATATTATTAGTCCGCTAGAAAAGCAGTTAATTTTTTTCTATCAAATTTTGACTTGACACAAGAAACCGATTGTTCCTACATATCTCTGACAGTAATAATAATAAATGTTTCTATACCCGAACAAAACCCTGCAAGTTCAAAACATTAGGTGTATATTCCACCCGGTCGTACTGAAGCAAACATGATCGTGTATTTGTTTCACAATGTTTAGGTATGCAGCGTCACACACCGCACACGAGCCGGCGGCTCTGCATATTAACTATACTATCGATTTATAATTGTACTACCTTTTATCGAACAATTTAAGAGGGAAGTTTTATATAAAATCTGATCAATGGTGATAATTAGAACAGTTACAGTAAAACGTAAGTTTAAGGGGGATGTTATTGGTTTATTCGTTTGATTTAACGGACTCATAATTTATAGGACGACTCATGGAAATTAAAATACTTTGTGTGTGTTGAAAACGCTCTAATTTTGTTTTAATTTACCATGATTAAGCGAGAGACTACGTATATAAGAAATATTGTTTCTAACTTGGTTTCAAAGCCAATCCTCGCTCTACGAATCAATCGTTCTGAATTATCATTTTTTGTTCATTTAGCACTAGCGGACAACGCTTTAACCACTGCGTTACACGTGCTCCGTTAATTCTATTTATATCCTAACATGCGTATTTATTTAGTAACTCGTTGGCAACAAGCCTCCACATTTCGTATTATTTATATAATAAAGAAGAGCTGTGTCGCGGTATCGGTCCCCGTATATATCTCGTATGAGCGGAGCGAGAGTACCGATATATACACCACACAGTATACCGATACAGCGACTATACCACGACTGATAACAAACGATATTTCATTCATATTCCTTATTTTATCTCTACAAAGAGCTTTGAGGTTTGTGGATTTCGGATTACGAATATTTGTGTATTATTTAGATAGGTAGGTATAATGTAGTCTAAATATTCATCTATAAGGTAGGTAAATCAAGTTGGTTTGCTCCATTTACATGTACTCTATTACATTTAATGAAAATTAAACGAAATACACAACCACGACTAAAAAACTTTGATAAAGCTCATTCAATATCGAACAACACACACGAATTTTGTTTTACACATTCCTAGATTTTTCTAAAAAAACAATCAAGTCAGAAGTGCGGTCACTGCGCTGTACGTAGGTTTATTAAATAGAGAACTTCCACAGAATTCAATTGAAGGCTCTTAACAAAGCAAAAAATAAAAAAAACACTACCAAAATTCTAGGAGTCTCTAGAATTTTCCGACCAAAAACGGCTGGTCTTCAAATAAAAAACCCGTAATTTCAAATACCCGTTTTATTTTTAGCTGACGAACTAAGCGGGAGTACCGCACGCGTCCTCCATGTAAAGTAATTAACTAAAATATTAAATATAATAAAGTATTCGAGGTCTGTACCGAGGGCAGGGCTTGTCAAAAATTAATAGCAACGCCGTAGAGGCCGTGTGTGAGCACAATAGCGCTCATATTGCCAAATTTATTAGATTTTGTAATTAGATTTTTGAAGTTTGCAGACGCTCCGGATGTCTCGTTGTTGCGTATATTTTTAGGTCCTGTGGGTGTTGTCCTATATTTAGGCTACGATAAAATTGAGCACTTAGGAGTGTTACAACAAAACGGTTGACGAAATAATGTAGTAATAACTTGTGAACGTCGGTCTCTTAACATGCAGTATTTGTTATACTATTTGTCTTTTTTGTCTTGTGTAACGCTGTGTAGAACTAATTTAACACATCATTTTAATCCAAAAATGTTTCACTGGTACAGCTGGTTCATCCAAGTTTAAATCAAGCAACTGATTATTTTTCCAAAAATATTAACACTGAATACCTTTGTTCGTTATCTGGCACTGAATGTTAGAGTGTCAAATGATTACGACTTAAGTAATAGGAACCCACAGCTTTATAGCAATATAATTTAATGTAAAAAACAAATTACATAAAAATCCTTCAATCTATTTTCTATAACAAAAATATCCGGCAAATCCTCTGAATTTGTTGTAAAAGCGTTCGTTAATCTGGCTTGGTGTTTATTATTTAGAATGTATTTCCTCATGTCGGGATCATAGCGCGCTCCCGGGGGCCTCGTGCCTCTTACACCCGTCCTGGGTAAAAAACGACCCCAGCTTTGACATTGTCTTAAGATGAGTATGTATTAGAGCTGTTTTGTGGGTTGGCGAATGTTCGTGTGTGGCGAATGTGATCGGTTCGGTGGTGTTCGTGAGTGGATTTTTTTAACATACATTCCTAAGTATATTTATGGTGGATACGCTATTTTGCAAGTGAAAAGGTAGATTCACGCCGATCAGGCAAAAAGTATACCATATTTTTTCGCTGTGCCCCGGGCCGTCGCGACATTCTGTAGCGTGAAACATCTTTAGTGGTATATTTGATAGAGCAATTCACAGATTTTATAGATCTTTTAATCAATTTCTCGATAGTAATTGAAAACTAATCTACTGGGAGAATAACCCTTTTCTTTATATTTCAGTCCGTGATTAATAAAACATAGAAAGCTCAAACGTCAATTGATCGAACCATGTTCGGTTCATCAAAAGCAAGATACACAATATATTCCCATCGCTTTGTTACATGTTAAAGCTCTAACGTATACCCCCCTTGTCGTAAGGCAACATCGTCAAATGCGGCTTTATTCCACGGAGACTAGATTGAATGGCAAAAAGTCCGATGTTGTGATATTTATGTTGTATTTGGCACGTTCCCTTTCATCCGCGCCCCGCCGACTTATTAACACAGCCTCATACAACAAAATAACTCGCCTTGGACAAATATTGTGAGAGATTTCAAATTAAAGTGGTTCTTTTAAAATGAGAATTCTCTTGAGAGAAGCTCATAAAGTCGCGTCGAGAGAATAAAATAGTCGGTTAATATTTTTGGGTTTTAGTACAAAAGTAAAGTATACCGTGGTACGACTATGAACTTTTAAAACTATCCTGTTGGCTATTTGTGGAGCATTTTACCTTTTTTTAAGATCGTTAGTCCAGACTCTCATATTTTCATATAGATAGTAAAATTTTGTAGAAGTCTCTTAGTTTGATTTCCGGGTAGAGTTAGCTATTTTCTAGATTTTTTCTGCTTTATACACAAAAGTTTAATTAAATCGAAAAATGTGCCAAAATACTCCTAAAATGTCTTTATAAAACAGTCTTGTTATTGAATACAGCGTCACTTAAATAGTCTCCAAATAATTGATATTTATCGCTTCAACTTCGCTCGGAGTAATTTCGTTTACTCTTATTGAATTAATTTCTGTTAACATGAAAACAAGTTGTCTTTTCATATCTGAGGAGTTGTAACTACTAATATACAAATGAGTATTTTATCAAGTGGCTCCAGTACCTACCCGTTTCGTATAGAAATAAGTATTTTATTTAATAGCTTGTTTTCTTTATTGTTTCCTAGAGTAGTGTGTCTATATATAGGAAATAATAAAGTTGTCTTAATACCAAATTATTTCTCATGAATTTTACGGCTGCCATATAATTGGCAATAAAAAGTATTTTACAGATAATTCAATATTTAAACTATATTTATCAATTTAAAATTGTTGAGCCTTTTCTCATTTAACGGAAGAAAACTCATATGTTTAGACAAAGATTACTTTCTTTCCAAAATCAATGTCAAAGCAATTGACACAGGTGGGTAGACACATAATTTAGCTAGTATCACAACCAATAAAGATTCATATTCATAAAAGACGTTCGATTTATAGAACATAGTGTCGTAGTCTAATCTGAGCTCCACACTAGACGTCTGAAACACGAGGCTTCATAAAGTGTATGAGATAGCGCATCTAATTCCGTGTTCACACAATATCCCGGGTGTTATATCGGTTCAACGTTATGTTTTATAACCGACCCTGCCCGACGTCGCCGCCATATTTCTTCACAGGCCGTTTCCTTTTTCTCCTGCATTCGAATAAAGAAATCGTTTTTGCATTTGGAACAGTTGGTTGGGTAACGGTTTTTGAGGTTTTGGATTTTGCTTTGAAAACTTTTGCAGTGAGAGTATAAAAATACTGGAGAGAAAGAATCGAGTTATTATAAAATGAGTTATTTCATGATTTTTAACATCGTCAGATGATAAAAATAATCTTTAAGAATATGAAAAATATTAACATTAAAGCCCTTTTTCCAATAACAGGCATTATATTAATGGAACTGAAGGACGCTCAACGTAAGTCCCAAGCGACTCTCTAAAAGAAAAAATGCATTATGATGCCTTATAGGTTTACAAACGGATTCCACAAAGGACTGTATAAAGATTTAAAGTGCAATATAATATTTTTCTTCTGTCCAATGTTGCCGAGTCAGCGTTATAAACTCAATTCAGTTCACAATATAAGTAGTGCTGACGTCACGAGCACGGCGCGGGACCGACACGTGAAACTAACGAGCACGACACATCTAACGTAACTACTGTTTTGTCATATTAGAAAAGTATACAGTTAGAAATATAAGATGTTGAAAAATATAGGGTACATCTACTGGCTTTGATCTGTTTCTTAAGGCAATGTATTGTAGGAGGACGAAACATCTTTGCAGAAACATACCTATTATGCGTTAGCTTAATATTTCTGATTGTAATTTGCAATTGTTTCACGCATGGAAGGTTTCTCCGCAAGTAGTGGAGAAAGTTCTAAATCCTCGATCACTTGCGGAAGAAAAGAACTTAAACCATTTAGTCGTCACTAGTAAGTACGTTAAATAGAACTTTTCAAAATTTACAAACTGACCATTGTCCAGCAATAAAAGACAGAGGGCTAACAACAAAACTGTTCAATACAAACCCAACAGTGTTACTAACGATACTAAAAAGCGAATAAAACACAAGCCCATACAATTGTACGGCGCATCAAGTACAGAACAAAAGCAGACACGTTCAACAAACGAAACATACAATAAAAATATAAAAACAAGTTACAATGTACGGTATACGTCTAATGCAAAGAGAATTAGAATGAAAATAAAACTTCAAACAACGGATGAAGTAATGAAATGTAAACTGTTTCATCATGATACGTCCTTTTAAGATTATATTATAAAAGAAAAATATATCTGTCTGTAGTGTAATAACACTGAGACGGTGAACTACTGTGTTTAATTTGATAGATATAAAGAAAAGCTACTTTTTTGTATTATTTATTTTTCTTATTCTTATTAAAATTTTTGTTTTGATAAAAATACTTGCCAAATCTTCAATTCATTAAGGCGAAAAATTACAATACACTACACCATCTCTTTTTCAAGATATGCGGAGAGATCTCTTAAGTTTGCAATTAATTAAAACTTGTATTCAATAACCCCAAAACCTAACAAACCTAAGCTAACCTTTAGCCTAACCCCTCCCTCATTACGGGAGGAGACCCTTGCCCAGAAGTGGGGCAGTCATTGGTTAAATTTATTATTTTATTTTTTAATCAATAACTACATGGAAAACTAAATTAGATGTATAATCCCCACCATTATGGACGACATGAGATATTCCATGTGATTCAAAGGCTAGACTAGAATTAAGTACATTTTCGTAAAGACAAACTTTGAATCTTGAAGATCAAGACTTCTACTCCCAGGAATACATAGGGACACTATAATCTATTCTAATGTGTTATTAGACAATAAACATAAAAGGAAAGCACCACACAAACAAGCAATAAGGTCGTAAAACACTTCTAGAATAATACAAGAAGGAATAAAGAGGGGCTCTCTACTGTTTATGTCGTAGAACAAAAGTTGCACGCGACATCACAATATGAATATCTGAGATGCAATATCGGAGCAATATTCATAAGGTCTTGAGACGGTGCAAACATGTCGCCGTGGAAACTCGACAGGCTAGGTTGTAGTGACAGCGATTTTTTGCTCTTATAAAATAGCTAAAACTAAGTTCCACAGAACTATTTGCCAACTAGGTAGAGTTGAGGAAGTGACTTTAGTAGATATTTAAAGAAAATCTTATAAATTCTAGATCGCAGATGTTAGTCACTGGGCTCAAAATAAGGTCTAGGTGAGCTACCAGTGATTTTCGTAACTATTGCAGTAGTACTTATGTTGCTTAAATTATATAAATTGTCGAATTTAGTTATTCTTCAATCAAGTTCTGTATTTTTAATGTCTATGTGTATAAAATATCACCAAATTGTAGTTTTTAAGAATTCTGTTTGACAATATCAAGGCTTAGACATTTAAGTCGTTAGCTTACCCCGAAACTTCGACAATCTACAAAACCTCATCGCAAACAACATGCATCTAACTGTCAGTATTCTTCTATTGGCTGCCAGAGCGGCCTAAATTTTTACTATCAAAATTATTATTTCACATCGCTAATCGCTCTCACTCGCACCTAACCCTCTCCAGGGGTGAGCGAAGCGTTTGTCTTTATTACTTAAAGATATGCACTGCACTGAGGTCTAGATTTAGTGCTAGATATAAGAGAGCAGCCACAGTGCGAGAGTGTGCGAGAGGGACAAACAAACAACCCAGCAGATATCGCACAATGTACTGAGTTTTGGACAATGGCACTCTTAATGTTCATTGTGTTATATTTATCTTAGTAACTGAGGGGTTACAAAGTCAACCTTGGTTTAAATGTAGTTTTATTGTGGTGAGTTATTTTTGAGTTACAATGCAGTAAAGACATTTACATAGTTATATTCTCTCTTCTGCATCCATATTAAAAATATCCTTTCAAAAAAATATTAAATAAAATATTCGTATGAAGTATTTCATAAATATGGGTTTTTATTACATTAACAAAACTACTTGCTGTGTACTTTTGGGCAAGAGCAAATATTGAGAAACATTCTAATTTAAATTAGAAAAGACCAATACTTTTTAGCCCGAACCGGGAACCGAATCCGAGATCTCATACAGTGACCGCGCCACAATTTAAACATAAATCATATTTTTACTTCAAATAGTAGCTTGTATATTTTGAATCCTACATATTTTTTTAGTGAAACACGGCATATTTAACCTGTATCGATAGTATTAACAAAGCTACGAGGCTATTACTGCGCGGCTGTAGCGATACGAGCGGCCTATTCTCTGCGCCATTGACTCCCGATACCTTTGATACGCACACGGTTCCTACACGCTTTATTATTACTACCCTTTTATATTTGTTCTGTTAACAAATAGTTACAGTTCGGAAATTTTTTGTTAGTTTATATAGTCCCACTGTTGGGCAAAGGTCTCTTCTATTTTTCTAGACGTTATTACTGTCAGTTTATCAAGCCAGAAAAAAACGTGAAATGTGAAAAGTAATTTACATGAAATATCATAAAAAATATGACTGCTGTTCTGTAATAAATAAATAAACTACGTAAATAAATAAGTGGCAAGTTATTGGAAGAAGTACTATTATTATTCATAAGTGGCTATCTAATACATATTCACTTCAATGTACCAACTCCTGAAATCTTGTTGCAATCCTTGCAATATGATTGAATTACTTTGTTCTACCTTGATATGAATGATTGGCTTCAGCAACATACTATCATCATTTCATACGAACCCGCTATTTCCTAGCACCATACATTTTGAATCTCGCTGCATTTCCATACAACGAACAAATACATGCAACTTTTGTTTGCTTCATTCACATTAATACAACTAAACAACATTCATTGCCAAAAGCAAACATACACAAAAAGAGAAAACAAATCCACATTACCTTCATACAACCTCATGAAGAAAACTTAAAAAACTTTCATTGTATTACATTCATTCATTTTAGTTCGGACATTTTCGAGTTCGTGTTGTGCCATAGTTGCTACTGTTTTCACTTGTTTTTTCCAACTACAATGTACAGTATATTTTTACTCTACCAGCGTTAAAAGGAAAGTAATGTTTTTCATAATTTTGCATAAAGTACTATTCATATCTTTGTTTGAATGTTTGCACTTAGTACTTGCTTTAACTAATGGATTAAAGTAAGTTATACTTTGATACGTCTGGTGTCTTTCTTTGAAAAATGTTTTATATGAGAATGTGAATTTATTCATAGTAAAGCGTTGTTCGTTAAATGAAGTTGAGCACTGTTTTTTAAAACATTATGTTAGGTTATGTAGTATTCGTTGCTAAAAGCATGGTTTTTTAGACAAATACAACGTAATGTAATGAAGACGCAACGGCTACAAGACGCCGATTAAATAGCGACACGTTTTCTACGAGATCGCTACACGAGTGCTACGGTACTGCTACAAGACTACTACACGACTGCTACGCGACTGCCACGCGACTACAATGCAACGGTGACGTAACTACAATGCGACGCGACGCCCACGTGACTGAATGTACGTATCTATGCAAATAATATAATTGCCAGAAACAATACGTCACTGAAGATTCAAGATTCATTGACTATTCATTATAATCTTCATAACAGTAGCTGTAGAAATCCAAGACAAAGTATACAAAAACTACACTCCCTTCTCATATCACAGGACATAATAACAAACTATACACTTCATCTCATAGGACATAATCTCGGCATTTTCCCGTAACGTGTCACTTGCAGAGCGGCAGTATAACGGTGCTCGCTTTATGCCGCTCTCGTGAGTGCGCGACATTCATGGCAGTTTATTACACCATCATGGCTAGTAGAGGATTATGTTTTAGTGCAACTTTGATGTGATGGTGACGTGATTTCATTTGATTTTGTGACTGTTGATTTTCTTGGTCCTTTTCCTGTATTTGCTGAATATTCTGGTTACAGACTGTTCGTATGGTTTTAACGTATGATATGAAGGACTTTTTTTATAAATGGCACGCCCATTATGACGTCATAAGAACGTCGAAAACAATAGGTGCGCCTTTTTTCAGTTTCGGTTTTTGTAGCATATCACCTTTTACGAAAAACCTAATAAAAATGCAAACTATCGCTAATATATGACTTAAATTAATTACATACCGCTAGAACCACATGAAGTACCACAACACATATTTTAAAAAACCACCACGTGTTTTCATAAAAAAATCAAGTCTTCCTAATATCTCAAAATGTTGTAAGTACACAATATCTATTATTTATGTAACAGCAAGGAAGATGAACAAGGCCGCTTACGTGTTGTGTGTAAGCGACGCAAGTGACGTCACGTTACACCGGGGAACAAATACCTTATGAATGTTTAATCAACCTATTTTTGTACACTCGTAATGTAGTGCAGTGTAAGAAGGGCTTAAGAAGTTTTAATTTGATTGTTATTTATGACCTTTTTTCCACGTGATCAAGGGTAATTTTTAAATGTGATTAGAATTTGGATGGTATTTATGGTACGTCTTGGATAGAAATCCCGAGCCGGACGTCTAGGTTAAAAAATTCTGTTTAAATATTTTCCGTAGTAGTGAAGGTTGGGTACACTTAATCTAACAAGTTTGATATGATACTAAAAAATGTTACTGTTCATACTAGAAAACATTTAAAAAAAGTACTAGGTTGTGTTGTTTCCTTCAAAATTAAGCATCAAAAAGTGTTGTGTGTCATAAAAGTTTGCTTTGGAATTTCAACACATTTATCCAATACAGCGCAGCAAGTGTATTGAAAATAGAAATGAATTCAACCGCTTTGTATCGTACTGTAGTGTACACTGTATCAAGAGTTATCCTGCAGTTTATAGCCTCGGCTAATATCTACCGTCCAGGGCGATAAGTTAGTCCCACATTAATAAAGCTAAGCACCAACTTAGCACACTTCTAGCCAGATCTAATGCACCAACACAACAAATATTTGGCGCAAATATTTGTTACAAACATTTTCCATCCCACTAGTGCAACAAAGACGTAAGTACAAATGCGATTTTTTATTGCTGTTTTGAGCAGGACAATGCATAATACTATTACATACTAGTTTAAAATTAAAATTTCGTGGTGTCATATCAGTTTAATGTTTTGTCTATTAAAGATATTTATAAACCAATTTGATATAGGATAATAAAATATTTAATCCCCCCAAACTTGATTTTTTCGTATGTGAATCATACATTCTAGGAATTTGAAACACATATGAAAAAAAACATGATTATCCGTTTTTAGCTCTCTTGTAAAGTGAGTAAATTCTACTTACGCCTTTATTTCTCTGGGCGTGCGATTTGTTCCAAGTCTGGAGGCTTCGACCAATATTTGTACACTGGCCAAATGTTTGTCTTCAACGGATTTTGCACCCTCAATATTTAAAGTTCTAACCTTTCGCCATTTCATTTTATAAAATATTTTTCAAGTAAACATTTCGGTTACAATTATTTACTTTGCAAAGCTGTTTTTAAAACTTGTCATTTTCAGAGTATTAGTGGAGTTATACAAATATTTGGACAAAGCTTGAATGTTTTCATAGTTTAGTAAACAGTGACTGTATAACAGTTTTTTAAATGATAATTGTTGATTATTTGCAGAAATGGATGACTTTATTATAAAAAAGCAAACGAATGTCAAATGCAAATCTTTGGTTATATTATTTACATGAGTAAAAGGAACCCAAAAAGTAAAATATTAGAAAATTTTAAAAGAAACCACGATACGCATCTGTCATAATACTGCGTAACGCCGGCATTTTGTCGTGCGACATTGTCCAGTGTCGCGCGACATGAATAATTCACCGGCGACAAGCCACCGTGACGTCACACTTCGCGCGCACCTGCGGGAGACATAGTGACGTTGCGCCGCGACAACGAATTTTAAAATTTATGAACCTTTTTGTTGCGCGACAATCTTTTAGGGGTGATTTGTGAAGTGGTTACTTTTACAATTTACTTGAAAGAGCGATCGTTTTCTCTTTCCTTTTTTCTTTAAGGATATTGTATATCTATTTCATTTGCAAGATTCGTTCTCATGCAGTGCATGAAACTATCGAACTAATTTTTCTTTCTTATAAAAAGATAACTAGTCAAAAAATTATTCCGGAGACGTTTTTTTAAAAGGCTTACATTTTTTTCTCCTTATTAACGATGCCCTTTATCGTTAATAAGGAGAAAAAAATGTAAACCTTTGAAGAAAAAATGAAGGGAAAAAACGCTGATTTTACTATTTTAATTGATTGCAACAAGGTAATGTTAATCAGCTAAAATAAATTGTAACAATTTTACTAAATAAAACATCTTTTGCTTATCAATGTACATCCAAAATATACTTATTTACCTCTTCCTAACTTTAAAAACATATTCCTCAATAACTGTAACAAATATTCTGCTCATATACAACGTTGAAAAACACCAAGTTTGCATGTATTTTGTCAAAGTTGAAGCAACTCGCGTCGTAGTTGTTCCCAACTTGTACTTCTTACTACATCCTCCATACATTTTGTCATAACTTTGTTATTTATTCTAGCATTCAAATAAAGTTTGGACACTGAGGTTTCTTTTTGTTGTAAAACTTTAATTCAAGCAAATAGGTTAATGTTTTGTGCAAATTCTGTTCAGTTCTGCGGATTTTATATTTAGATTTTGTCCGTGGTGTAGGTTGTTGATTGACTCAGGCGTCAAACCTACATAAATTCACTTACTGCTTATAAGGGTCAACGCAATAACTCTAAATATAGTTTATCTCAAAGCTTTTTTCAAAATGAGACCCTGGCCCAGCCTATAACTGTGCAATAGAACTAAGTATTTTTTTAAATAAATCCTAAGCTATAAATCAATATTTCCCACCCAAATCTTTTAGCAATTACTCAAATATTGAAAATAACAGTTCGGAAGAGGTTGAAAAAATGTTTTTAAAAAGAAATTTCTACATAATATTTTGGGTTGTAGTTTAAAATAAATCTGTAAGCAAATTAATTATTCAGTCACTTTTGAAAAGCACTAACAGTTTTAGTGTGAATAGTGAGTATTACCTCCCACGTCAGTTTGGTGAGGCGTATAAACTATTTTAGGAAGATATTGGTATATCAATTTGTTTGGCAGGTGGAGTGATGGATCGTAAGCCGATGGGTGGTGGCCATTCATCTGAAGTAATCCCTTAGTCATCGTTTATAATACCCGGTTCCCTTGCGGTGTATTTTTAGTCAACACAAGGCCATAGGTATTGGTGAAGGTTTTCCCCATTTTTTTTGTAAATAAACGCTTTTTCACAGAAACAACGACTTTTCATTTGTTAATGTTCAAGAAAATACACAGCACTGTCGAATCAGATTCTTTTGCGGAAATTTCGCACTTGCATTTTTTAAATTAAAGATATATAAATATATTTAGTGTCTAGCCTTGACAAAGTAACTAATCTGTTTACGGTGTTGAAACAACTTTAGTCGATTGATCAGTCGAAAACTACAACAAAATAGAATGCGTAACGTTCAATTTGAATAGTATTTTTTTAGGAGTAAATAGGATTAACTCTATCAATTACCAAAGGCTCCCACTTTTACACTTCATAATATCCGTTATTCTATTTTATTCTCTCTCCTGTACTTTGTCACATTACAATTATCTATGGTGAAATGAAGTGATCTGTCATGAGGCTGCAATTAGCGTTGTCAGTGGGCACCGCGCAATGATGCTGGCTGGTAATATGCGAGAGATTAATCACGGCCTGACGTGTTGCAACACATGGGGCGCGGTGGACGACTGCTCCGGTGATAGGTCATGTGTCATGGTGGCCGTAATGCGGTAGTTGACAATACATTTAATAGAAACATACTAACATAATTTCTAGTAAATATTTTTTTGGTCTGTTGTATCACACCTGTATGACGTCCATTAATATCAAAATACAACGTTTATCAAAATCGACGAATAACTTGTTTATCATTTCCTGTAATGGATACAAAAAAACGAAATGCTCTGTTTTAAAAATGAAATAAAGTTTATTATTATTTTGATATTCATAAATTTGAAAATATGGTATGGTTACAGTGGTTAAAGTGTTAAGTCTAATTGAAGTTGTGGCGACGTATTTTAAGTTACTTCACTATTGTATTATTACTGTGATATTACTATTGTTATTGCACGTATTTGCCAAATATCTGCTGTATAGCTTTAAGTGTCCATCAGCCGCACTCGTTTCCTACGTCCATTGCTTATATTTTTACCCTTCCTATGTTTTATGAGCTAAGCTTCAACATTTCGCTATTGTGCTCGGAGAATTGAATGGAGAGCCTCCTACATCCAACAAATTTTGCATTAAAGATTTTTTGCTCCAACTTTTATTAAATGTAATAAAACTTATAATCAATACAAACTCATCTTAGAGTGCGCCGACATATTTTATTTCCTTTTATCCACCATAAAAGTGACATAAAATTCGTTCAAATAATTCCCGCTTTGCATGAGTTTAGAGTCGTAAGTATTTTTCCGAATAATTCAGAATAAATCTGGGTAAATTTGGAATAAATTCGCCAAGTGACTTAGAATGGCAAATTCCATTACTTTACATTGGCTTAGAGTCTCGGGGACGTTAGAGAAATATTGTCTTTATGTAACTGTTGTCCAATTCTGGTCAATATCTGTTACGTATTTATTTATTCAGTTTTGTCGTTGTTATAAATCGCTAATTGGTATTTCTTTTCTAATTTATATGAGAATATTTGCTCCCTTAACGAGCTTGCACGGTAAATAGAGATTAAAGAAACCTGGGTTCATTTCCTACTATTCTGCCCACACATTAAAATGTAACAAATGTCGGGCTATAAATTAAAATAAATAAAAATTTTCTTACTGACTCCATTTAACACTAATCATAACTTTTATTAAAAGTCAATACTATAATTTCTCTAAATGTATAAATGTTTTGTCTTATAACGATATTGTATATACAATCCAAACTGTTAATCTCAATTATTATATATTTGTTTTTAATTAACTAATTACGCTAATTAGTATTAATATTACAAATTACCGGTTATAAAATTCAATCAAGAATTAAACCTCATTATTATTTATGTAAATGTTTTTCAATAAAATGAATGATTATTTATTTTATTTCATTTCTGTTTCAATTGAATTTGTATGTAGATTATGAAACGAAGCCCATCATAATATTGTGTTAAATATGAGGTATAAAATATAAATTTACGTAAATAAGTGGCTTATTTTATTTACATGTCAGACTATTGCAATGAAACCTTGTATGAATGAGAGTTCTTTAAAATAGAACTTGAACTTATATGAAAATAATGCTTAATTCTAAACAGGTACCTACTAGAGAATTTAAGGTTTACTAGCCTGGCTGAACTTGTCAATCAGACTAGTCAGCCAGTGTATGCCCACCCTTATGTGTGGGAGAGTACCACATAACCCTGCACTCCACCTAGAGTGCAGGTGGATGCTTAATGCCAGCTTAAAAAAAAAGTCCAGTAAGCCCGTAATGGCTCGTTCTCAACAGCGTTATGGACATTTTTTTTCCTTTTGCTACTTTTCTGCAGCTGAACAGCATAACCAATTTACTTGATATTTGCAATATTACGAATGGAGTAGAAGCTTTTAATCGAACATATTGGATAAGTTAGAACATATTGGTTAGTAGAGTCGCAAGCAAAAATGATTGCTTTGTTCATATTTCTCTATAGGCTACAATTGCTAAGTTTCCTATCCGTTTAAAACTTAAAATTGTCGTACTCAAAAAGTTTGTCAAATTCACAACATACTGTATTCTAACACACAAGTTTCTCAAGTTTGTATGAATCATTCTTAGTGTATAATTTCAATAGAAACTCTCCAATGATAATTCAGTGAGTGCTGAATTTGCTAGTTTGTAACTTGTTTCAAAGTTTTGTGGGAACAAACCGTTCTTCTCAGGCCTCAGTAAATAGTATACGATACTAGTTGCCTCGCGTGGCTTTGCTGGTTATTAACTTAAAGTTTATTATATTATTATTTATGAATCCGAATGTCTGTTGGTTGCGTTTTGACGGTTGAGTTAACGAATCGATTATAACAAGTCCTAGTTTGATAGATATACTATGTGTAAGGGAAACGCTCTCTAAACCATACTCTTACGACAGAGATAGCGATTTTGGAAATAGGTCCATTCAAAATCATCTTCTTTTTCTTATAAAAAAGGAGCCTAGACTCGATTTAGACTTTATAATAAAATGAATTTGGGAATTGATATTTTAAATATAAACCTATGTAGTTTCAAGACTCTTAAGTCTAGAAATACATATATAAAATATATTTTGTCGTGAAATCGTAACTGTCAGACAGACTGACATATTTTTATTATCAGTAGATATTATAGGTTTGTTTTCCTTGATTGTTATAACTTGGATAGTTTTCTTTCATAGTTTCGTCCTTGAGGCGTGAACTTTGACAGAGGTTAAGGAACAAATAACTTGGGAACTGTTTGAGTGTGATCTTTATTGTATTTGTAATAGAGTTTTCAATTGATATGATATGCTTTACTTCCGTTTTCCTTCTTTTGCACCCTAATTGGGGTGAATAGGGGTTTTATAAGATTCATTTTTACGAGCTCCTTAGGTTTAAGACTTTCTCTGTGGCACGATCAGTAGTGTATACGACTAATGATTATGAGGGCTCGGGTTCGATTCAAAGTTTTGGGGACGTATTATTGGTCTTTAATCCCTAATTCAGAATGCCTCTGGAACCGGGAGTCTGATAACATGCCCGGTAATGGTAATGGCAATATATTCGCCCGCTTGTACGCTGCTTTTTGATATAAATTCTTTTAAATAATGCTAAAGTTAGCATAGTACCCACAGCAAAAATACAGAAACACAGCTCTAATGTCTCTACCATGCTTGTGTAACATGTAACAAATGACATCAGACTCGCTACTACGTCCTGAGTTTATAAATCCGCCCATTTGACCGGCGTCTCTATGCTTTGACCGGCGCCGGACCTCGCCGGAAAAGACCGAAGCTCTCCGGAAAATACCGAAGCATTCTGAAATGCTCCGAGCACGGGATGTGTATAATCTCACGGTCGACGATGCTTAATTTTGTGGCACGACTGCAACCATCTTAGACATTTGAGCTACTTTGTTGAATAATTCTAATTGAGGGAGAGCTAAATGCAAGAGCCAGCTAGATGTTCTTGAATTTGGGTCCTCGAAATACTGAGTTTTTTATAATCCCTAGGCGCAGTAGTTTGATTGTGCAATAGATATCTGTTGCACGATTGTCTATCCTACATACGGTACTTAAAACAATCGAGTTGCCATTTAATTAAATTACTTTTATTTTTTTTTCTTTACTTAATTAAGAGCGGTGATAGCCAAGTGGTATAAGTTGGTACCTCCCACGCAAGTGGTCGCAGGTTCGAACCCGAGGCAACACACCAATGACTTTTCGAAGTTATGTGTGTATTAGAAATAATTATCACATGCTCCAACGGTGAAGGAAAACATCGTGAGGAAACCTTGCATGCCTAAAAATTTGTTTAATACATTTATTGCGGGCATGCAAAGTCCCCAACCCGCACTTGGCCAGCGTGGTGGACTCAAGGCCTAACCCCTCCCTCATTACGGGAGGAGACCCTTGGGCCTTGCCCAGCAGTGGGACATTAATGGGTTAAATTTATTTTATTTTAACTCAAAATGCCATCTTTTTGGGGTGTTTTATGAAAAGTAACTACATTGAGCATAAATTGGTACATCTAAAAATCTATGTTAATTCCATCACAATCGGTTAAGCATTAAAAAGGCAAAAACAGGCATATTAATTATTATTAATGCCATAAAAATAAGAATAGATTTTTTCTAAAAGCAAACTTATGACATATTTTCAAACACATTAAATTAAGTCATACTTATAAAAGCACGAAACCATTTTTTCCAAGAATTTACTTGTAAAAGGAACTAAGTACACAGAAAAGGTGTGTTACATAAATATTTACCCGGTTTAAAAGTCACGTAGTTAGAAGTTAAACTGTTGTAACTTAGTATAAATGTTGTAGAACATTTCTTTACTAGTGTAATCACACTTTACACTTTTAAACACTGTTTTAAACTACTTACAGAGTTTAATTTTACGTTATACGGGTACTATAGTTTTATATAACAACCATTACTTTTATAGTAAATAGATTTAGATTCGGCTTTTACTAGAGCAGCTTTAAAGAACCTGCTGCGCTAAGGTCTTCTATTCGACTCTAGGGTCAGGATAAAAGGTGTACTTTTCAATATTTCTGATTGTTGATGGAGGATTTGAATTTTGGAGAGTGGGTTTTTCGATTTTGGATCTTAGATCTCAGTTTCTTATGGTGTAAACTTGCACCTGGTTTCACTTTTTTATTATTTACATAAGGGTAATTTCTAAAATCCTGAAAATTTGTGTTTAATCTGTTAATGAGGCCCATTACATTGAAATCTGTTCAGCCGTTTAAAGCCTCAGAGCCGCACAAACAAACACACGAAGTTAATTCACTTATATTACTCTAGAGTGCATTAACTACTGACATTCCAAGTTTGTGCGTTGAGCGTTAACTCATAGTCGGTACATTTAACAAGTTATGTAACCATTAGCGCAGCTGTTTAAGCCGTTTAATTGTCCCTTTGTACTTTTAATGGACGCCATTAATTTTATGTGGACATCAAACTGACGCCGTCATTATGGCCACGGAATTTATCGTCATAATGTTATGTGAATGACGAGTTAAAGGGTTTTAGAGTCATCCAGTTGTAAAATAATTAAGGGAAAATGCAGTTGTAATGGTTAAAGGAAAAGGTGTGTGGAGAAAGAATAAAAAGCCACTTAAAAAAAACAATTACAATTGTTACACACAGGTTAAAAAAATGAATTATGTGGAGTAAAA
Source organism: Anticarsia gemmatalis (assembly GCF_050436995.1). Classification (NCBI taxonomy): domain Eukaryota; kingdom Metazoa; phylum Arthropoda; class Insecta; order Lepidoptera; family Erebidae; genus Anticarsia; species Anticarsia gemmatalis. The sequence goes on along the minus strand of NC_134764.1, from coordinate 211,244 downwards.
TGTACCAGCTTTCATTTTATGATAGCAAAACATGGAGGACAGTAAAAGAGCAATTTGAATAAGAATTATTTCTTTTAGGCAGTAATAAGTTATTATAATTTTAAATGAGATGATCATGTAATGAATTCAGTTTTTTTATTGTGTCGTTTTATTGTATTTTCTTTTTATTACTTTTTGGTTAACGGACGTTACTTTTATGACATGTTTAAATATAACATTAAAAAAACACATAAAATAAAGAAAATACAACAAGCTTGTATTAGGTTTATTTCAACTTAATACAAAGCTTCTTAAAAATGTTACTAGGCACAGTTTTATTAACACACCATCACCATTATTTAAATCTTGGTTTGTAAATCCTAAAAAAATAAAATACAAACTTACACATTTCAGTTTCAGTGTCCTCCATACAACCTACATCTGTGTACAACCATAAAATAAAACCTCTCGTATCTCATAACATAAAACTGGAATAAAACGATACTAGACTATGTTTGACCTCTGGGTGACCTTGACCTCAACACAAATATCTGATTCACCCTCGACGGTATGATGGAGGACTTTGCACCCTCTCTGATTAACTTTTATATAAACACTACTGTGATTTAGTCGATTTTGTGGTCGAAAGATAGCAAAAAAGCAAAGAAAATGAAAATACTGCCTATCTTTGAAAATAGTATTAAATGTTTTTTAGACCATTACTGTTTACTGTCTTATGAACAAAAGCTCATTGCGCACATAATTTTATGTATTTCTTTTTCTAGGAACTAATATTTGTCGGAATTTAACATACAAAATATTTTTTTTACACTTTTCTAACTACACTATAGAGCTACTTAGTACGGCAACTACCTTACAACTTTAAATTATTTTGTTGCATAACTACTATTTAAAATATGTATGAAAGAACCGAAACCCAATTAATATATTTAATTGACGAATAAAATAACCTCATTCAAATTGTGACCTCAAATTGACCTTGACCTTACAACCTAAGGATAAAATTAGTGACAGTTCATTAAATACTCGTATTATCTTCATAATAAGCTGGTATTTTACTGTGAGTTATCAGTGCATTAGCGCGGGCAACGACGCGAGACAAACTAATTGCTCATTAGTGCCCCACCTCCCGCCGTCTGCTCTTACCCCCGTATGGTACTGCAAGCGTATAGCGAATTGACTGTACGTGAAAAGTGATAAATTTATTTTCTTTATTTTGAGCAAATGCAGTGACAGCTGAGTGGTATAAACTAAGTGGTATAAGCATCTCCCACTAAATGTGGTCGACGCGACGGTTCGAACCCGAGGTAAAACACAAATTTCAAAGTTATGTGTGTAATAATATAATTAATATAAATATAATTGTCATTTGCTCTAACCGTGAAGAAACACATGGTGATGAACCTTGCATGCTTAAAATTTGTTTAATACATTTATTGTGGGCATGCAAATCCCAACCGGCACTTGGCCAGCGTTATGGACTCAAGGCCTAACTGCCCCTTCCTTTGGGAAGAGACTCTTGAAGATAATAATAAACGGAAAAAGTATAGAATTTGATTTTTTTACTATAATTTTTCCAGCAGTAGTGTGATACCGTGATCTTTATACGACGATAGAATATAGTATTTCATGCACTCCTACATCTTTGGGTCTGTTATCTACACAATCTAGTACAACAGTCATCAAGCTATAACTTGCGTTTCCCCGAAGCCAAACTTCTGACCCACATATGGCCGTATAGGTCTTAGGGTCGCTGCAGTATTCTGTACTGAGAATTTGCTAACAGAGAAACCTTGTAAGTTAAGACTAATCTTGAAATTGTATATGGTACCTTCTAGGAAATTCACAGTTGCATTCAGTTACTTGGTTAACTTACTCATTTGCAGTAATTTTCTTGATCCCTCATGAAACCTTTGATTGGCAATAAATACACAGAATTATCCGCAGCTATATTTTGATTGCAAGAATAAATATATTACAAAAATATTAATAATAGACGTGCAATTCCTATTAATAATATCGATGCAAAAAACGGTGAGGATGGATTGCTTTTTCACGTAAAAACTACGAAAGATTAAAATGTGATATCACGGATAATTTATAACCGGTCAGCAGAAGCTTGTCAAATATACATTCACAAGTTATTTAAACATAGAAATAAAAAATCAAATAATTTCATTTAAGTCAAATGCTGACACTTAAATGACATTTAAAATTACTCTAGTCAACGTCTGTTACTTCTAAAATTATTCAAAAATCTTGTCAAAATTGCTACCACTTAATGTTCTTCACCGGTGTCCGCCCACTTTCCGCAATTAACATGACGTCATTAGGATGATTATTTCCTTCATTTTTACGCTTGAACCGCTGTACAATAACAGTGGGTGCCTTTGTTACCGCCTCCTTTGTGCGGCTTTATGACTTCAAGTCATCTTCATTAATCATGATTAAGAGAGGCTTTGTATTAAAGTGCGCCTTTTGTGCCACCGCAAAGTGCTAGGTTACAGACAATTTTAGGTATAATAAAAATGCGGATATCTAATGTATATTGATAAAATATATTTAAAAAAACTGAATAAGTATGAGTTGGATTCGCACACAAAAGGTTCCGTACTATACTATTTGTAAAAACCGGTCAAGTGCAATTCGGCACGAAGGGATACGTATCAAAAAAAATACGAAGAAACCACGTTTGCTGTATGGGAACCCCCCTTATTTTTAGTGTTTGTTATTCTAGCGGCAGCAAAAATTTAATTTACAATCTATTTTTAAATATTAATCCAAGTGAACTTACATGTTGAGTCATTCTCTATTCTTCTCTTTTGTAAATCTACTTCCATACTTCAAAAGTTGTTCATTAATAACTTACGTTACATTTTTTCAAGCAACAGAACTATTGGAATTGAGGTAAGAAACACGAGAAATTGATCGACCATTTGTTTTTCATTCATATTTTTACAACTGGTGATATTTTATAGTTGAATATTTCACTGTTATTTATAAAAACACGTCATATGCTTCTGTTATTACAGCCTAGTGAATCAAGCCTCCCAAACTGCTATTAATGAAATCAAAATAATATGTACACTTCAACATTTTGCGTTTCAAAAATTGCCGATTCATTTGGGACTAAAATTTATTGCACAAAAATATGTTTTGTAAAATATTGTGCTCAATTTATCAATATGAAATTCATGTGAAACGCTTGAAATAGATGCGTATGATTGATCGAGAACTAATTTGTTGGAATTATACAAAAATTGATAAATTGCTTTGAACAGTTATACTACTACATGAATGTGAAAGTTTGTCTGTATGTCTATTACGTCTTCACGGCTAAACCACTTAACGTATGTACATGAAATTTTAAGAAATAGTTGAAAACCTATTTTTTTTTTAAATATTATTTCAAATTTTTACTGACCGACTGATACCCAAGGGTCTCTTTCCGGAATGAGGGATTGAACGTAAAAAACCCATTTTTTTTCAAAAATCATATCGTTTTCATTTAAGTTTACGCGAGTGAAACTGAGACTTTGCACTGTTGAGTTAGTAAGCCTATATTATTTTTTCTATACGCGACATTGATATAAGTGCCTTTCAAACGTCTTAGTTGGAGTTCAAATGATACTCGAGACGATACATTTAATATTCATTTATTAACGCGAGACATTGAATTGACAGCTATTACTTTATACTTATGTCACAAGTTTCAAGATATGAAAATGATAGGCGACGAAAATATTATAATTTTTACGCAAATATTTTCCTTTAATATGTTTTTGATATAAAAACTAGGTCTCAGCTTGAAAATGTAGGTTATTTTTTAGTAATTCAAAAATCACAAACTCAAATTATGGTACCTTTAAAAATCATCTTGACTAAAAAATATAGGTTCGTAGGACAGAACGTTTCTTAAGTTCCTAAAAATATTTTCTTTATAAGTGATATGAAGATAAGATTAAACCCAAATGTTCGACTGTGCAATAGAAGCATTCATAAAACAGCCATATAAACACTAGTATTATAAATTGTGTTTTATGTTTGCTATTTTTTATGTCCGCAAGTATTTTCGCACACAAACAATCATCCTTTAAAGGAACAGTTACTTTCTAGATTATACGATACAATATCAACCACAAAAATAGCCCAAATAATTTCCAAAAGATGATCCACTTTTCTCACCCAGCTCAAAAGTCAACTGCATATACGACCTTCATGCAATTCATCAGCATTGTAAAGGTCGTATTGTAAGTAGTGTTATGACGTAGTTGTGACGTCATGCGGCGACCTTCGCTCCGGGGTCGATACATCATTGAATTAGCAATGGGTGTATTATTCAGCGACGACCTAGCTGCTCTCGGGGTAGGGCTGCTTACGATGGACTAGATTTTATGGTTATACTGTAATCAATCTTTAAATAGGTATTCTAGGCGCTTAACATATGTATCCTTCAATTCTCTTGTCTTTCCAATATGTATATGTCGGAGATTCCGTAGGTTCCATGGTGATACGAATGAAATATCTTCAGTCCAAATCAAGTCATTTATTAATTTACTATTACTGAATCTACCACTAGCTCGGAAAGGGGTAGAGCCTTATGAGAAGAGCTAGCGAGAAACTCACGGCCACTCCTTTTAATAACTTTACTCTTTCTTTAGCGTGACAGAACGCTCTCGTGTCGGGTCTAGGTGGAAGTGAACGACATATCGGTTCCCGTCGATGGACGCCACCGCCAAAACCAATTACAACTTCTTATATGACAAATAAATAAATAACAGTTATATAATTCAAAATAGATAGCTTAATATTCAACTATAATATTTCTATGAATTTAACATAGCTTAAAGTTATTTAAATCAGACAAATAACATTAATTCAATCAATATAAAACCAACTTTATTCTTACATCATCCGTTCAAGATGGCGCCACTGGCGGCGAATAAAGGAAATGAAGTATTGCTAAATACTATAAGTATTTAGCAATATGATTTAGAATGGTAACATAAATTAGTCATAATTCTAGTTGTAATTATTAAAGATTATTTAACTTCATATTAACAATGTAATATCAAGCGTCTCCAAAACATTACAATATTCAATACAATATCTATTAACTGTCGTAGTTTGATAATTAACTCTCATATTTATAATTAACAATTACATATCAGTCTTATGTATTTTACATACGATATTTATTATTATATAATCAATTGGAATACCAATATAAAATCAATTAAAATGAGTAGTTCACAATGACTGCCGACAGATGGCACTAACGCGCCCATACGGCCAGACTGACTCCAGCGCGTCCCTTGCGCTGTCTATTGTTATTATGTAATTACATTCAAGCATGAACCATATACAAGAACTCTAAGACATTTTATTGATTAGGCAGCACCCACTACGGGATCTTGCCAACACATAAGGCAGCACCCACTTCAGGCTCTTGCCAACACATAAGGCAGCACCCACTTCGGGCTCTTGCCAACACATAAGGCAGCACCCACTTCGGGCTCTTGCCAACACATAAGGCAGCACCCACTTCGGGCTCTTGCCAACACATAAGGCAGCACCCACTTCGGGCTCTTGCCAACACATAAGGCAGCACCCACTTCGGGCTCTTGCCAACACATAAGGCAGCACCCACTTCGGGCTCTTGCCAACACAAGGCATCACCCACGTGGGGATCTAGCCAAACCCAAAGGCATCACCTGTTCCCTCAGGATATAGCCACCAAGACCAGGAATAAGCGTTTAAGGAGGGATGGTTTGGATAGGAACACAAGGCATCACCCACGAGGGGATCTAGCCAACACAAGGCATCACCCATTCAGGGATCTAGCCAACACAAGGCATCACCCACGTGGGGATCTAGCCAACACATAAGGCATCACCCATTCAGGGATCTAGCCAACACAAGGCATCACCCACTTGGGGATCTAGCCAACACAAAAGGCATCACCCATTCAGGGATCTAGCCAACACATAAGGCATCACCCACATGGGGATCTAGCCAAACCCAAAGGCATCACCTGTTCCCTCAGGATATAGCCACCAAGACCAGGAATAAGGATACGCATGGTGGCCAGCCAGCGTTTAAGGAGGGATGGTTTGGATAGGAATATAAAAAACATAAAATAAAGATACACACATGCATCGCATCATGAGTCAACAACATAATCAACTCAAAAAATCATGAACCAATACATAATCTTGTGAAGTCAAATAATAGAAATCATACTATTATCTAAGAATCAAAGAAATTATTAAATGCCAATCAACACAGTAAGTTGTCATGGATCACATTGTCAAATTTGTAACTCAGAATTAAGTTCAAAATCAAAGTTACAATAATTTCTTTTTCATAATAAAACATACATTTGTGTAAATAAAATACAGTTAATGTCAGTGAGTCACAGAAACATTTTAGTAAGCATTAATCAACACTATTTGAACATTATGAAATGTTTGTAACATTTCATAATACATCCACACGCACAATTGAATATCAATAGGTTTAACATTATAACATTAATAATGTCACAAAATATTATAACAATACAAATTTAAAGAAATAAGAATGAGAATATAACTTCAAGAATAATATTAAAGAAGTCATAATTTGCTGAAATCATTAGTAGTCAGCAAAACTACTCTTAATATTAACTACTGTTAATATTTCAACTTTAATGAAATAGTCTCTACATGAATCCAAATCTGTTTGCATTAGTCACACATGGCTCTTATACCTCTCTTTTGGTTCTGCCCATACGGTCATTACCTGAATTGTCAGAATGAAAAAGTGTCTGACTGAGTTAAGGTGCAGGTGCAGCAATGTGATTTGCAATTTTACTAAGCAGCCACAAATGTTTACACCCTTTAGCTGGTAGGCATCTAACATTAGGCAACACTTCTAAAATCTCCATAGACCCTTCAAGTTAAGAGCCGAGTTGAGTTGTGTGGGCATCGAATCATCACACAATGTGCAAGTTTAAATTTATAAATTGAAGCACTAGATTTATCAAAACAAGTTTTATTATTAAAGGACCGCTCGTCCATCCATAATTTATTCTAAGCAGTATTCCTTGTGACTTCCTCAATATTATTTCACATTCAATTATTGACATTTAATATTTTTAATAGCAGATGGGTAATCTCTCAACTCATATGCAAGTTTCAATCAGTTATGGTCAGGCCTGGCAAGTGATATTACAGTTCAAATTAAAAAGTTTGATTTATTTATTACAAAATATAGTTATAGCCGAATATACATTTTAATTTCAGTCATACAGGTTCATCTTGATCAATCTATTTGAAAGGAATCTAAGTCACAGTTAAATTATACTAAGGAGCTATGCTTGTACAGAAGTTTGGTTAAAACTATCTGAAATAGCCCGCTAAACTATTAACCTTTTCACCGCCAGAGTAATATTGAAAATCGGTGTTCCCCACGCCAAGCAATAAATTCCTTCGTTTATACCTACAAAATAATAGTCACGGGAAAAGTGTATATCGATAAAACTTCGATTAATTTTACGTGTTCTTATATTATGAGTAAAAATTGCATAAAAGTACCACAAAATTTTATTGAATTTCTCCCATGTGTCAACTTTACACTACTCAGTACTCATTACCCAAAAATAACAATGATATACACGAACAATTTGCATAAAAAAAGTACTTAATTCAAATATTTTATTCAAAAAGTCACAGCACTAATCCCAGTTGTGACGACACCTTTTGACGTTAAGAAACGCCACTGGCGTGGTCAGCGCTGCGATTTCAAATTTTGCCGCCTTATATTAGAGATGTACCAGTGTGACCCGCTCCTGCTTAGCACGGGTATTTAATAACAATATTTCTCCACTATTTCTTGAATGTAATATTATACATAAAACATTCCTTTTTAATCATTCTATCTATTAAAAAAACGCATCAATATCTGTTGCGTAGTTTTAAAGATTTAAGCATACAAATATACTATGTAGTGATAACATATTTCTAATATTGAATAACGACAAAAGTAGTAACTATACCTAAAAGGTACAATAAACATAGATAGTACGTATTGGCATGATAACTGTGTTTTTTTGTTAGTCCTACAACATTAATAATACCTTTATTGTTTGTTTAATGTATTCAAACAATAACTTACCTCTAAATCGTCACTCCTTAAAGATTCTGCTTCAGAATATGTAACATCATCTTCTACACCTTCTAACACTCTCAACAGCTCTTCTGTCGTCATTTGACTTGAAGACATTTTTGTGGCGCAGATGGTGTACGAAAAATTTATTATACACAAGAATTTATGTACCTATTATTAATAACGTATTGCAACAACACTACGAGTGTCCAGCAGCGCGGGTGACGTCAGAGCGCGCCGTCTGATTCCGTCAGTGGCGTACGAAGCACTGTAAGGGATTCCGCTAATAGAGATGCGCGAGAGTTGCCACAAAATGATCGATTTGCACTTATTTAGTCATGAGTTTATCACTAGATATGGTAGTTTTATTACATATTTAGGTTTGTATTGAATCTAATTTAAAACATATCAGACAAAAAATTTTTTTTTCAGAAAGGAGTGAAGTATTTCAATTTGTTTTCGAAATATTGCATAAAGTGTTTAGATTGTAGTCCTTTTCCTTGCACATCACTAGTTGACGCGTCTTCACGTCTGTGGCGTGGATTTGCGGGCTAAATTTATACATTTTGCATGATGATTTACTTTGTTTTTTTTTCAGGTACAACTGTCTAATTATTATATGTCTTTGTGTAATAATGTAATAAATATGTTTAGGTAATAATAACAGGAGAAAGAAAACACTTGAAACGTATTGTTGTATGTTTATTTTGAACTATAAAAAAGTGATATTTTTGACGTGCTATCACGTCGATGGCGTCGTGAGCGATTTTCAATTTTACGTCTCTTAACGTCCGTGGCGGTGAAAAGGTTAAATGAGCTCACTTTTCTATATTCATAGGAACCTGCTGAAGAACTAGTCTTAGCCTAAAATATTCCAGGATGCACTCCTTGTCCCATATTAATTCATTTTAGCGTTATGTTATTGGTGAATATAGGATCGGATCAGTAGTGCAATGCTTGATATTGATACCATACTTCTATATCACCTTGTAAGGGATCATAGGTCCTCACCAAACAAATATTTTTGAATTTTTTGTGTAAGTAAGTAGTTACCTGAAAAGCTCACTCGGAAAATATGTTATTTAAACTTAAAAATGATTAAATGGTACCTTCAGTATGCTCTGAAAACTTCAACAATTTTATCAACAACTTGACCACTATTTAATACATTAATACATATTAACATAGGTATTTATATTTAATACATGAAATACTTAATATTTTTACAACAATTCCCGTTTCCTCTACTCTCCCATTTCCTAGGTCATTGTCTATATGAAAAGTGGATGTCAAGCTTATTCATACAACAAATAATTACTAGAGATTGTTATATATTTTGTCTATACTTATGGTTACATTATTGAAGATATCAAACTAAGCTTAACTATAATAATTAGGTAATAAGTGTTAATAATTCTCATTTACCACACGTTTAAGCTCAAAGCAATTGTTGTAAATTATTGCAATTTAGAATTACATTGCTGTTAGATGAATAGTTGATAGTTTTATTTGAGGCTACACACTCCTCACTCTGACCGAGGTATCAATTGTTCTTAGACTGGCCCTACCAAAGACAGTAATCATATTCAATAGCATTTGTGTAACTAAGGGCTGAGGTGTTATTAATTGATGATGGCAAAATGGAGTCTGATTCTTGCAGTCCCAGGGAAAATGACCCGGCTTATGGCAAAGGAAGCACATGTGTTGGTCCTTCGAAGGTACCGTAACACGTGTATTCTCAATCTTTATATCATTAGGTTTATCATCCTCGTTAACGATGAAGCGTTTCCGAAGAGTTTTAAGTACTGAAACTAGCTTGAGAAGCAAATCTGGGAAATTCCCTTCAAATAATCAAATATGCTCAGGATAAATACCTGTGGCTTAGTGCTTACCACCTCGACATCTGCAGCTACCGGTCGAGCTGTCTTGTCCCACGTGATTGAGTGTAGCAACCAAGTGTCGACCCAAGCCCAGCGCTCGCCGCGGCAGTATTTTTCATGGAGTTTCAAGAGACTCGTCACTTATCTACAGTGAAGGTCGTTCGATCCAGAAGTTCGGAGGTATTATGGGCTGTGATCCCACCGCTGCTGTCGGAGATTCCGTAGGTTCCATGGTGATACGAATGAAATATCTTCAGTCCAAATCAAGTCATTTATTAATTTACTATTACTGAATCTACCACTAGCTCGGAAAGGGGTAGAGCCTTATGAGAAGAGCTAGCGAGAAACTCACGGCCACTCCTTTTAATAACTTTACTCTTTCTTTAGCGTGACAGAACGCTCTCGTGTCGGGTCTAGGTGGAAGTGAACGACATATCGGTTCCCGTCGATGGACGCCACCGCCAAAACCAATTACAACTTCTTATATGACAAATAAATAAATAACAGTTATATAATTCAAAATAGATAGCTTAATATTCAACTATAATATTTCTATGAATTTAACATAGCTTAAAGTTATTTAAATCAGACAAATAACATTAATTCAATCAATATAAAACCAACTTTATTCTTACATCATCCGTTCAAGATGGCGCCACTGGCGGCGAATAAAGGAAATGAAGTATTGCTAAATACTATAAGTATTTAGCAATATGATTTAGAATGGTAACATAAATTAGTCATAATTCTAGTTGTAATTATTAAAGATTATTTAACTTCATATTAACAATGTAATATCAAGCGTCTCCAAAACATTACAATATTCAATACAATATCTATTAACTGTCGTAGTTTGATAATTAACTCTCATATTTATAATTAACAATTACATATCAGTCTTATGTATTTTACATACGATATTTATTATTATATAATCAATTGGAATACCAATATAAAATCAATTAAAATGAGTAGTTCACAATGACTGCCGACAGATGGCACTAACGCGCCCATATATATTTAGTATGATGGTATGGTAAAGGTAAAACAAATAAATGATAATATACCAGTTTCAATAAGGTAATATTTAATACAAATGCTTTTGTATTGCTGGTATTTATAAACATAATATCTTGCGCGATTTTCTACAGTTGTTTCTGTCGAGTATCGAGAGAGACATTTTGAGATGTTTTTGGAACAAATACTTTTGCGATTCACAAAAGGTTGATTCGGGTTTGGTTGTATTTTGTGTCCGTGGTTTCTATGTATGTTAAAGTCCCCGCGAGAAAAGAGTTATTCTCAGTGAGGGAATTGAAATTGAAATACTTATATAATTATTACTACGGCACAAGGGACACTGATGGGTTTTAAAATAAAAATAGCTGTCTGGTCGGTTGTCGAAAGTAGGTAATGGTAGAAAATCGCAGTACTGTGCAACATTCACCAGCCCTACAGCTGGCCTTCAGCGAGGCCTACATTAATGCCTCTAATAATGATCGATGTGCCTGTGTTTTACCAATGTTCTAGTCAGTTTGTATCAATCTTGATGAGACTCGACGGCTTACTAGAGGTGAGCTCAAGGTCATAATATTAGTTTTCAGTTGGTAAAGAACAGTACAGGCAGGTTCTATATTAAGTGGTTTAGTTTCCAATAACATTATGGAATGAAACAAGGATTATAATATTACGCTACTGACTCTACTGACAGAGCACAAAGCATGGAGGAAATATTTGCTAAGCAGTTACATAAAATTGATAAAAGCTATTGATGTAAAGATACCTTTAATTTAAGATAATCAGGTTTTCTTTAGTATTTCTGGAAGTAGCAAATTGCCATCCATTGCCAAGATTTTCCTAAAGACGAATATTTTAAAACATAGCTCAAATTAAAACATTTTATCGAGTGCCTTACTATCAACAAGCACTCCAACACCATTCATTCAACCAGGTTTAAACCATCTGTAATTACAGAGAACATGATGAGGCAGACGTTTTCCAATTACATGGCCCCGTCTCCGTCTCTTAGGAGTCATTCGTTACGGTCCACTCCGGCGCGTGACGTCACTTGCTTGCAACGCGGAACGGCTTTTTGTGCAGCGTCGATGTTCCGGCAGAAGTACAGATGGATGGAAAGACTAATGGATATGTTGGTGTTAGATAAATTATGTTGCTTAGTGTGGTTGTTAACGTGAAATAAATGTTTTTAATAAAAAAAAATACAGTCGAATTAAGAACCTCTTCCTTTTTTTGAAGTCGGTTAAAAAGTATGGTAGTAAAAAAAGATGCAATTGAGCAATTTGTGAAATTATTGTATTGCTTTTTTTCGTTTTTGTTCAGCCTGTATTTCAAGTTATCAAAACTGGTGCATTACGATTCAGTAAAGGAAAGCACAAAAAACTGATTTATATGATATCGAATCTTATTCCCTTTTAATTTTTTAAAGTTTATTTACTATGCTTATCTTGTCAAACAATGTGTACTACATGGCGTGATATGTCTATGGGTTTACGCCAATCGTAACCGAAGGTGCAGGCAAAAATTTATGAAATTTTACTTTTTGCTTACTCATAAAATACAACTTTAAATTTTCATCCAAATTTTTCTTTATTTCTACGACCTGTAGACCTATTTATTTTCATCTCACGCACCTATCTTCACCTAGCTACAAAGGTTTTCATCTAGCATCTAGTAGGTAGTTCCGTCCCGTTTTATAGTGGAGCGACCCAATTTGCGCTCGACGTCCGACCTTCTCGCGACTTTGTTTATGTGCCGCGGAACAGATACTACCACTATACACTCAATTGCTTTACTTATCTTGTTCAGGTAACGGAACGTTTTGCTGAATCTTTTAGTTTTGTGTTGGTTAATATTAAATATCGTGAAGCGTAGTTTTTGAGCAAACATTTTCTTCTTTATTTTTAAAATAAAGGTATGTTTTAGATTTGTATGAGACTGCTGTGTAGTTAAAAGTCCACTACATAATTTTTCACCGACTTTTACGGGTCCACATTTAGTATTTTTGTGTTAAAGGTTGAGCAAACTGGTTGAGGTAGACGCAAAGGCGTATTTAAATCGTGGATGTGTGCTCGAATCCTGTAACTACTTTTCCGTTAACGAAAAAGAAATATCATTAAAGTCACTGAAACAGATTGACAATCAACTACCTAATCTTAAAGACAATTAACAAAATAACAGATAACGCCACAAAGTGTCAATTAAACGACACATTAATTAACTCTTAAATACATTATCATAAAGTCTGTTACAACTTGTCGCGACATTTGATACTCCGCGCGATACAAATGAGGCGAGTCAAAGCCACACGAACGAATGAGAGCCGTTCTTTAAGAACAACGAACCGAATTATTACATGGAGATGAGTTTTACGTGGAGGTTGGGATTCTGAGTATGTTTTATGTGTTAGGATGTTAAGGAATTACCAAAATCTTTGTTGACACTTACTAAAAATCAAACATTAGTTTGTATAGCCCATTCACGAAACGCATTATTTCGCAATCATTATTTTGACGTAAGGTACGTCAAAATAATGATTGTCATTGTAAATATCATATCTCTAGCTGACCCGCGCAACTTCGCTTGCGTCACATAAGAGAGAATGGGCGAAATTTCCCCCCGTTTTTGTAACATTATTTACTGGTACTCTGCTCCTATTGGTCGTAGCGTGATGATATATAGCCTATAACCTTACTCGATAAATGGGCTATCTAACACTGAAATAAGTTTTCAAATTGGACCGGATCCCGAGATTAGCGCGTTTAAACAAACAAACAAACTCTTCATTTCTTCTTCATAATATTAGTATAGATAGCAATCTATCTGTAATATTTGACCGAACAATTATCATGGTCAATACCAAAAGTACATAATAAATCAACCCTAACTTATAATCTACACGTGGATCTTCCAAAAATATCGCACAAACACGATTACACTGATCTAACTCGTAGTGACGTCACAATGTAACTGATCCCTGACACGCATCACACCGAGCTAATAAGATATTAATCCACACAGCCTCCGAGTGGGTGTCTGTCTGTCTACTGATACAGGATCTTACGTCTCCAATGAAAATAAGACTATTTTTAGTGAATATTGCCTTAGAAAGTAATCTCGGCCTAGGAATAAATCTTGTTTTCTCTTTGAACATATAAATTGGGATATTACATACATAATATCAAGCTTGTTATACCCGAAGTTGTAAGTACAGTGTATGAAATACACCCACGTTGGCCATTAACAATTGGAGTCCCATGTAAGAGGCGACCATATTTCGAGCTAATATTGTTTTTTTTTTAATAAATAATTAGAAAAGACCAATAGTACTTTACCCGACCCAAGAATCAAACCTGAGATTGAGAAAGATTAATAGCACATTGTCCGGGAACTTGAGACCTAATAGTTTATACTACCAACAGCACCACAGAGACGAGATGACGTAAAATTATGTTCTAATTTTCCGAGTTCACCATTCAAAAGGAAAACGAACTTACATTTGTACTCAGTCATGGTCTATTACACAATATTATCTATCTCCAGGCGGAACTTACATCCGCTACAATAGGTCATAGGTCAAGCCTGTACAATGTAGTGAATCAGGCCGGATCATCAATCAAAACTGATCAAACTTTCTTGATACAATGCGTACTACTAATGTACTACTATAACCTACTTGTTTTCTTTTCTGCGAGTCATACTATCGAATGAGGATTGGGTGAATTAAGGAAGTTAGAAGTAATTGGTTCCGTAGTATTTTCATAACCTTATTTTGGAACGTTATTATTGTTAGTAATAGGAATAAAGTATGGCCGGATATGAGAAAAAAATGTGCAACCTTAATGCATCACGCCTCGCGGCTGTTTTAACTTTGCACAGCAGTTCAATTCATACCTAAGTTGTTAAGGATCTGAATGTATGTATTTTGTATGTGCAACCTGCACAACTGAGGACCTTAACTTGGCTTGGTTGTTGACACGAGAGAAGATCCGTTCCTTGTGCATTTGTTAAAGTTCCTGAGGTTCAGGAACTTTATTTTGAGAGAGCTTACTTTTTATGTGTATAACATTGAAAAAAGGGGTTAAAAGTATTTATTTATCTTCTATAATTTTTTCAAAAGTTGGAAACTAAACTTTCACAGCGTTACTTACGGATCTCTATAACCAACCACATCGTACATAGCTGTTACATAATCCACATAGACTCACATAGTACTAACAGCGTGCTAAGCCGTCGTATAAAATGAGCGATTTCTCTCGCGTCGACAAACTCACGCACAGAGATGTTCCGATAACCTTCTGTGTCAGATCTTTTGAGACATAGTACTAGCTCGTGACGTCATATTATGTGAGCTTGGTAGCATGAAAAATGGAAAGGAAAAATTTGTCTTGTAACGTGCTACTCGGGTACCCGTTTGGCAATTTGTCTATTAAACTCATTACTACAGCTTTAATATACGTAGGTAGGCTCAGATGGTTTGGTATGTAAAGATGATGAGTGAATTAAAAATAGCGAAAAAAATTTACTGAGCGTACGTAAATAGTATCGCCGAGCGGGGACGCCTCAGAAAGACATACACAGATCAAAATCGGTGATGTCTTGCAAAGAGACTAGATGCTTAGTGCTCATAACCAGTGATCCTGTATGATAAGATGTATCGATATGAATGAAGCAAAGGAAGAATGTGAGGATCGTACCAAATTGCATTCTCATGTGTAGTTTACACATTCACATTGAAAAACTCTTCTTTTCTGAAAGAAGTACTGTTACAAAATATGTTCGTACTCTAAAGGCTACAAAAATATTTATGTAGTTGCCAATGTTGTACAAACTGCGAAAACACGAAACAACTAACATTAAAACCATTTGTCCTTACTAAAGTGGCAGTTATTTGACGGACTTCGTGGCGCAGTGGTTAAGCTGTCGCCAGGCTACCATCAGTGCGTCTGGAGGTCGTGGATTCGATTCCCACACGGAACCAATATTTATACGATCCACAGTAGTTGTTTCGGTTCTGGTTGTACCCTGTGACCGTTATTTGTATGTTTGTAAAAGTACCCGCGATACATCGGTCTGTGTGGGAGTTGTCTTTTTAACAATAATAAATAATAATTTACTTATACGTTTTTAATCCAGCGACATGTCGCTTTGTCGCGTGGCGTCATTGAGTACAACGTTACAGAGAGGTCAGTGTGATAAGCGCAATCTGTGGCGCGCCTCAACGCCTCCAACGATAAATTTATTAAGTTCTTTCAACTTGAAAGATGTAAAGTTGTCAGTGAAATGGTTGTGCGACCTTTTTTGACCCAAAATTTATGTTTTTTGTTCTAAAATAGGTATAATTTTGTTTCAAGTTTTTAGCAATTTTTGATTTTAACATTTATTTTATTGAAAAAATAATATATCCTGACATTTTAAAATATGAATATTTAAATTTTTTTGTGTGGTGAGCATAAATAGCTGTTCTGAGCTGTGGTTGTCGAACAATATTTATTAATTGTTTACCTCCGTGGCGCAGTGGTTTAGGTCACCACGCCGATACCACTGCATCGGGAGGTCGTGGGTTCGATTCCCACACGGAGCAATTATTTGTGCGATCCACAAATAATTGTTTCGGGTCTGGTTGTGCTTTGTGTTCGTTGTTTGTATGTTTGTAAAAGTCCCCGCGACACAAGAGCAATTCTTAGTGCGGGAGTTGTCTTTTAAGTTAAAAAAACCAAAAAAACCAAAAACCAAAAAATTTATAACATTACTTTTGCTATATATATATCCGAAGGTGATTATGTAATAAAGAATTGAAAACATTCTAGCAAGACTTAAAAAATATCTTAAGCACTTGCTTAACCTAAGAATCGATTTCAAGACCTAAATTCGTAATAAGCTAGGAAAAATAAAACAAATATTACAAACAACAATCATTATAACTAACAATATTAATTCAAAAACGTCCATCTGTTTGAAAACTTAATAAAACTCCATCGGTATTCCATTGATTTTCATTTAATCCGATCAAAATAATGAATCTCATTTCTCAGAACGATACAAATACAAGGAAAACACCATAATCTAAATGTAATGTTCTTATTGAAAAACAATTTATTTTATATACTACTTTTTCCCTGATTTTACTTAAGTACATATAAAATATTTATTTTGTTATGCAGGAATTTCTATGATCTGGAACTACCGGTCTGGTTTTTTTTTTTTTTATTTTTTTTTTTTAATATCTTTATTTGTTTAAGGAACTTTTAACAATATGTTACGCTAGTTCCATCGTAGACTAATCTAATTACATCAAACTTACAATTTAACTAAAGAATAAACTAGAGCAGCCTCTGGTGACATTGGTTTAGCTAATATAACATTAAATATACCGACATCTAACTTATTAATATTCAGTCTACTAAACAAAAAACTTCTTTCGTGCTCATTCCTGACACACTCCACTAAAAGATGATATACATCTTCTACTTTATTATCACATACTAAACAATAAGGAGAATCCACCTTCCTCATAAGAAATGCAAAGCCTCTAAGTGGCATGTGCCCAGAACGAATTCTGAAAGAAGCTACCAAAATTCTACGACTTACATTAAAACTATTAAACCATGGAACCCGAGGAGGCTCACTTTGAATGGTTTTGTACCATAACCCTTTGGTTATAGATTGGAAATGAAGTTTCCACGCATCATAACAATAATTTTTGAATTTTGCTAAAATTTCCGAGTGGACTGGTAATATAAAAACCTCTACGCCTGACGTTGCCGCCATCTTAGCTAGTCTGTCAGCCTCCTCGTTTCCCGGTAGACTAATGTGTGACGGAATCCACTGTAAAACTAAATTAACTTTATTTAATAGGATTTTGTGAATCTTATTCAAAACAGCATAGGCTGTCGATACACCTCTGTGTCCAGAGGCGCAGCGAGCCAAATGCTGGAGCGCGCTCTTGCTATCAGTGAATATCACAATATTATCGTGTTGTATTGAAGCAATATAAGACAATGCTTCAGAAATGGCAAACAATTCTGCTGTCATTATGGAAACCTCAGATACAAGATTAAAACATCCACTTGTTTTAGTAGTTGCATCATAAAATGCAGCACCAATCCGAGAACTCTTGGAACCATCAGTATACATTGTATACCACCCATTATATGTATCACTCAATTCTCTTAAGATATCAGCTCTCAAACAGTTACTTTCAAATGACTTTTTGGGCTTATTCACAGTTTTTAAATTAACCTTAATTACATTTTCAATTGCAATATAACTACACCAAACATTTAATTTAAACATATCTAGTGGTTTAGAGGCGTACATTTTTTCTTCTCTGATAATATTATATGTATCCATTAACACAGGCATTTTTTTATTTGACCAATATCTGTTTGTACTAAGAACTCCAAGATCTGACAGACATTTATTTGTCAGACAACTGGAAAATGACTTTACCTTAAGGCAGAATTTAAATGCCAGATATTTGCGTCTAATATGTAATGGGGGTAAACACAACTCGCTTTCCATCACATGAATTGGTGTAGTTTTAATAAAACTACCTACTATTCTCATTGCCTTGTTTTGAATTTTATCTAATTTATATAATCGAGACTTAATACTACTATCATAGAATACACAGCCATAATCTATTCGACTTCTTAGTAAAGCAATATATAAACGTCTTAAGTGTAATGGATGCATTCCCCAGTTCGAACCAGCTAATACTGTTAGGATATTTAATATTTTCTGACAATGTTCACTAAGTAAGTTGATGTGTTTGCCCCACCGAAGTGAAGAATCTAAACAAACACCTAGATATTTAATGCTATCCGTCGCTACTAAAGGAATATTATTTAAATATATCTGAACATTTTGCCTTCTATGTCCCCTACTGAATAAGCAGACCTGTGATTTAGACGCTGATAATTCTAAGCCTATTTTAGATATCAGCTCTACAATATGATTTAAAGATAATTGCATAATATTGACATCGTCACTTATTTTCCCTGAACTAACAAAAAGCGCGAAATCATCGGCGTATTGACATATTTTTATCAAATTACTACTGTAGAAAAAAATTGAGATTTCATAAGTTACAATATTGAATAGCAAGGGTGAGATCGGATCTCCCTGTGCCAGCCCTCTATTCGTCCATCTTATGACATCACCCTTCTCATCCGTGTCATTTTTAACAATTAAATGTCTTTCCTTAAGAAATTCCCACAAATAGTTACATATTCTACTGCCCACTTTAAGGTCATCTAACATTCTAACCACACTGCTAATTGAGACGTTATTGTAGGCGTTCTCAATATCTAAGAAACACGCTAAGGTGGTTGTGTTTTTAACGAAAGATATCTGTATATTAGTGATTAACTGTGCGAGTGAGTCTAAGCATGATCGGCCTCTCCGAAAACCAGTCGTACTGGGGGATAATATACTGTTATGTTCGATGAACCATTCTAACCTTTTAGCCAGCATCAAGTGGAAAATCTTACATGGACAAGATATTAACGAAATTGGTCTAGATTTTGAAATATTTCCTACTTTAGGTATTGCCACTATTTTAATATTACGCCATTCATTAGGAATACATCCAGAATTAAAAATGATGTTATATATACGGAGTAAAAATATTTTAGCGACATTTGGAAGGTTAAAAATCATAGAATACGTGATATTGTCATCTCCAGGAGCGGTATCCTTCTTTTTAATACATGACTCTAATTCTTGCAATATAAACTCCGTCTCTAATAAAGCATTATTTGAACAAAATAATGGTTTAGAGACTAGAGCTGAGTCAGGTGTTAGACTGCGCAAGAGCTCTATTTTTTTATCCATAGGTACGAAATAACCAGCTTGTCGATAACCCTTCATCCACTTCATCTTGCGCCACATTTCTGATGAAGTCACATTGCCATCAATAGAACTGCAAAATTCTTGCCAGCAATTTCTCTTAGCTTGTCGAATTTCTTGTTTAGCTTTCAAAATTTTATTCTCCAGCACAGCTAAGTTAGCCGGCGTCGGGTTTCGTCTAAACTCTTTCAACGCAAGCCTTCGCTCGGCTACAACTTTGGAAAGATGAGGATCCCAGTACGGCTTAGGTTTAAAATTATTTTGTGGGTTATTGCAACACTTAATTACAGGGATATTTTTATCAGCAGATTTATTAATTATGGAAATAAGACTCCTATACATTATCTGGGGGTCGCATATATTAAAATCAATGTCAAGAAATAACCGTTCTATATCTTTACGATACTCCAACCAATTAGCTTTTTTATAATTTCGTTTACTAAACATATTAATTGAATCCCTATAATTTATTTTAATTTTTATCATTAGGTGATCACTTCCCAAGCTTTCGCTCAACACTCGCCAAGAAAAATGAATAGCTATATCGGATGAAGAAAAGGTGATATCAGGAGATGACTGTTGTAATAAATTGCCCACATTTTTAACCCGAGTGGCACTACCATCATTGATAGATATAAACCCATTTTCCAGCGCCGAGTCCATAATTTGTATGCCTCTTGCATCGGTTTTATAGGACCAATTGGAGTGGTGCCCATTGAAGTCACCAACTATAAGCGCTCTGTGAGAGCACAAAGAAAACAACTCATCCCAATCGCTTTGCGTCGTTTGGACTGAGGATGGACAGTAGACTGAGACTATATTTTCGAGATATTTACAATTATTAATCTTCACATGCAATATTTCAATGCCCGTGTTATGGATACTAGATAATTTTAATTCAGATGTGATAGATTTGTGTAGCATAATTGCTACACCCCCATACCCATCACATCGGTCTTTCCTATAAATATTGTACTGGGATATGCTTAATAAACTATGTTCATCTAACCATGTCTCACAGATTATAGCTATGTGTATTTGATCTTTAAACAAAATTGATTCAAACTCAGTGATTTTGGGCCTAATGCTTTGCGAATTCCATTGCAAAATATTAAGAGAGAATTCCCGTAATGTGTTATGAACCATCATTAAACAAAGAAAGTATTTTCTTAGTCAAATCTCCTTTTTTAACGAAACCTAAAACATACTGAACGATTTCTTCAAAAATAATACTTAATAATAACTTAATTTTAGTTGCAATACTCGAATTAGAGAAAACAATTTCATTTAATTTGTCCATTAACTTTTTGAAGTTAAATGTATTCCTAGGTGTTTCTGTCTGTTGGCCTTCTGTACTTCCTTTATTTTGATCTTTCTCAGCAGATTGCACCGCCGCCGCGTAAACCGCATCTCGTTCATTGGTTGCTTTTTTGGATTTTGTATTGGCTTGCAAGGTAGCAGACTCCTTTATTATAAAATCTCGACTTGTTTCACCCGAATAAGATTTTTTGTTAATTGAATGTGTCGGCTCAGTTTGATTGTAAACTTGTGACAATAAAGCATCTCTATATGACTTTCCTTCGTCAACAGATAGTGGGGTTTGGAATGTTTGAGTTGTATTATCTTCTAGATTAATAGGTAGTGTAGATACTGTGTTTTGTTGCAAATCAATTTTAACGGAATATAACATCATTGCTGTTCTATATGTACAGTTCTCCTCACACATGATTTGTCGGATGGCTTTTTCTTTCTTGAACATAGGACATACTTTATTCATTGACATATGCGGGCCTTTGCAATTAATACATTTAAAGTTAATGGTTTCACAATTATTGTGATTTCCACCGCATTTGGGACACAATAGCTTCTTAGTTGGGCAAGTTTTAATTAGATGTCCGAACCTCCAACATCCCGAACACTGGCTAACGGGAAACGTGTACGATTCTACCATAAACCTACATCCGTATATTAGCAAATACGGAGGTAAGGTAGTGCTTTTAAAACAAACGCGAATAGTTTCGCTTTGAATCCATTCTCCATTATCCGATTGCCTTTTTAATCTCTTGACAGAAACGACTTCCCTCTCACATTCAATACTTTCCAAGATCTCTTTCTCCTCAATCTCCAAGTCAATGTGTTTTACCACACCATACGTCAAATTAATTTCATCTATAAATTGACATCTATAATCCAAACTATGAAACTTGTTGCAATTAATCAAACTCTCCGCGTCATTTCGATCTTCAAAATGAATGAGAATTTTGTATGGGTTTTTATACTGTATTTTAAGAATATTTTTAATATTTTCTCCTCTCAACAGTTTGGCCATGCCAAAAGGTTTGGGTAAAATTTCTTTCGATGTTACACACACTATTACTTTGTCAGCTACTGATTTACTTGTTCCCATATTATTCTCAACACAATTAGAACTTATTGATGGCCTCCTCGCTAACCTCTTTTTTTCCCTTCGCACTGTAATAAATCCCTCCTCATCTTCCACTATTTCTTCGTTATCCGAACGTACTCTTTTATCTGCTTTTTTTCCCTCTCCCTTCGAATTCTGATTCTCAACTAGTTGCTCACGCTCCTTCACCATCTCTTCTTCCACTATATCGCTTCCACTTGAATCACAAAAGTCTATGTTATCCATCGCGTAACATGTAATAAATAAAATATGAGGGTAGAGCGAAAATAGAAAGCTCGAACAAAATCGATCTCAGCTTATCGCGTGCGCTCACCTCGGCAGTTCGCGCGAGACTCGACCGGTCTGGTTTTGAAAGAAGAAACATCCAAATCTCTACCAGATATTTTGATATTACTCTACATTTTTTTTAACCACCATGCGTTTTGTCGTTTCGCAGATTAGCCATGAGACAGACGTGCGTAGATAATAGTTTTTTGTGACAACATAAGGATATGATTATTATTTCAAACTAACTAGTAAAGTATTCTTATATTGACATTACAGACAGACATTCTTTTTTTTTATTGATGGGGATAAAAAAAAGACATCGAAACTTACAGAATCGCTTTAGTTGTTTTATTAATTCCACAAACAAATAAAGTTTACAATTTACACTTTAAAGGCGACAATATTTTACAATATTCAAGGTAATAAAGCTTGTAAAGCTCACTTCACAATTCCTTATTAATGGCTTCAAGTCAATGGTAGGTCTAAAGTTATGACAAAGGTCTCAAGTTTGATTATTGATCGGGTCTTTCTTGTATTCTGCGATAGGCTTGTTTAATTTTGTTTGTATAGCTTGTTGTGTAAAGGCTTACTGAAAGTCTTTTATTAGTAAATAAATATATGGCTTAATACATTGCTCTCTATACAATTTTTAACAATATTTTTCAATCATCGTCTGTTCAACGGCAGTGCTATTTTCGATCACAATCGACTATCGGTAGCAGAAGCAATATCCTGATGTTGCAACTTACAGAAACCTACATAACCAGCAAGACATAATAATATATCCTTATTTCAATCGTTATGAAATACATTCCCAACAAAACCACAAAAACTACGAGTTCATAGTCGATGGCTTCGGAAACCTAAAATCCAATAAGTTAGCAAATAAATCATTTCAGTAATATTCCACTTCTGTCCATTCAGCTTGACAAACAAAAAACATACACTCACAGAGAAGGAGGGGGAGGGGGAGGTGGAGGGAGTCACATGCTAAAGGTTCTCAAACACGATCAATTGCGACTGACATTTTTTATGAGAGTGAGAATCATTAATGTGAATGCAATGCATTGCAAAAAATCTTCGGTATTTCTAATGTTTTAATTTGTGTTTTATTATACAAACATTTACTATAAATCCAGAATGATGTGTATAGGGAAATGAACACTGTCTTATTTCTATTTATCAATTGCAACTGAAACTTAATAAAGGTATTTGAAAGCTAAACCTTATTTACAGAATACACATTTTTTGCCCAACGCCTGCATCGATCATTTAAAACCACATTTCCCGAAACATTGATCAATCGCGACTGATCGCGTCAAGGACCTTCCACTCAATAAATCAGCCCCCCCCCCACTCCTATGATACTGGGGGGTAATAAAAAGGCTTCGATCATTCGCTTTTATATTTGGACTTGGTTTAATATCGTTATGAGAACACTCCAACTGAAGCTTATTAGGCGAGTATATTTTCTTTTGTTATGTCTCAATTGAAGAGTTCTGTCATTTAAGAATAGCTATTTCATGAACACTTCCGACTTTTTCGAACTGCAAGAAATGGTCTCTATTTAGCGATTACTTGCTATTGTCAAAAAATAAGACAGTTCGGACTTTTATAAACTGTATGTCGTACAAATTTCAGATCCTAGATTATTTAAGAATTTTTATTTTTTTCTCATAGGGGTGGGCAAAGACCAATCAATCTGTTACGATTCCTACAAACTAGATGTTTATTTTTTTACTTGTGATAATACCTACGATATCACTCAATTGTTAAATGCGATAAGCATTTTAAGCATATGATTTTTTCACCGACATACAAACTGCTTTCGTTTAAATTTTTTAGCATCTACAGTATGAAACCTAAAGAATACACTTTTCCTTTCATCATATTACTTTCATCAAAACACAATAATCATTATATGGATCCCCTAACGCACTTATAATTAGAACAAATGCTGTAAATCAAATAAGTAATAAGTCGGAAACTGTCTCATTAGTTTGTGAGGATATTAGTTATCATTAACGCGAGTGAGTCGGCGAACAAACGGCGACGCTAATACTATGAGACAATGAGGAAAATAACTACGTAACGACAGATTTAGTTCACAACTTGGCTAAAGACTCAGTATATTATTATTGCCTTCAAAATCTCAATAGCAGGAAACGAAACAACAATGTTTTTTACAATAAACATCTGAGAAAGTTCGAGTATTTTCACAATTCTTGTAGAGATAAGTAATAGGATTACATTGGTTAGCGGTGCAGCGGTGCAAATATAAAAGCAAAATAATATGAGTTTGTAGGAGCAGATTTCATATTATCACTATATACAATTTATGAAGTAGCGTGAATAAAAATATGCATAAGACACTTACTTTTACTTCGTTTTTAAATATACTGTTAACACGCAGTATCAAGTAACATTATCTTCTTTGTAATCTTTACTCGTATTTTAACAAAAGCAGTGATAGCAGTAAAAAATCGTTAAACCAGATTGAAATTGTAACAAAAACAGTGTTTGACCTCTCTCAACCCCAAACTTGAGGCAAACATCGATACATACACCCCAGCCCGTATACCTAGAAGATAGCCCAGAGTAAAGTTGTAGACCTAAATATACAGTAGTAGTGAGTCGTACCGACGCTAACTAACTACTGCTGAATCTTTGACTGGTCTGATACAAGTTTAGTTTGATAACTTTGTACATTGTTGTGTTTTACTGACCACTGTTATTGAATGGAGCGATGTTTTGGATGATTTATATTCTATTAATCAAATAATTTATTCGTATAGGTCAAGTACTGACACTTATAAATACTCAATGATACAGAGAGTGAGTTGACCGCTAGTTCGGTTAATGACTAAAAGTAGAAGCAAGCCGCTTTTAGTGCATCGTATGGCACGAAAATCTATAACTTATGTTTTAAGAAATTACACTGCAAGATTGATAGAAAAGCCCGGTATGACTTTTAATCCTGATAAAAGTGGACACACGTAAAACAGTAAATTTGATAAAATCAGTCCAATATTCAATTTTATCACAGTCTTAAATCAGAAATAGGTACAGTTTCACGCCTTAACGACAGTTTGTAACAATGTGATTATGTTATCAATAATGTTTCATACGAGAGGTCCTTACAATGTGACTCGTGAGTTATGTACAGTATGGAGGCTTTACTTTCAGGCTTAATCGCTGAGCGTGTGAGCGCGGGAACGATTACATTATGCCTATTACGACCTTTATTTTGAAATTATAGGATTTTAGGGTTAAGGATAACTTTCGTGGAAATTTTGAATATTGGTGTACTTTTATTGGAAATATTTGTTTTTATGATTGAGCTAGCCGTCCGACCCGGCTTTATCCTGGTAATAACGGTTTAATTTTAGCAAATAATACACCTAAACGCAGTGGTTTAGATCGCCATGCCGCTACCATTGCGTCGGAAGATCGTGAGTTCGATTTTCATATTTATTTGTACGATCTCTAAAAAATTGTTTTGGGGTCTTGTTGTACTTTGTGTCCGTTGTTTGTACGTTTGTAAACGACCCACGACACAAGAGTAATTCTAGCATGAGAGTGGTTTATCTAATAAAAAAAATAAAAACAAGAATGACAATTCTTAGTTTATAACGAACTGACAAACCGAAAGACGCGAGGGAAAGTATAGTAAAAAATAGTTAGAAGAAGTACTACCCTTTTTATTTTCTCCATTTTTCTACCCCCCAGAAGAACTAAAAACAATATCCGTTGGCATCTTTTGAAACAAGTAAACACAATTACGAGCGACGCTGTGAACTAATCAGTCGTCTACGTCACCGCGATGTGCCTCGATGTGCCGCCATCGCGCTATAATGACAAAGTTGAGGTGCGTCAAAGAGCAAGCATCGCCAACTCGATTTAACTTGACGACCGAAGCCACGCGGGACCTGTCACACCGTACTGTAATATTGTGAAGGTTTGTTACAACAGACGGCGAACACAGCGTGTCGGATTGCATTTTCCAAGCATGGGGCAAAGGTGTTCGTTACCAGTTGCCCTCAGTAAGGAAAGGATCTCATGGGAGTGTCTTATTGTGCATTTAAACAAAAAATGCGAGTAGAGGCCTGAAAATTAAAATTAAACCAGGGTTTTCAAATATCTTCATGCTTATTTTTTTCATAAATAGTTAAGCTGTAAATATGCAAAAAAATAACAAACCAACAGGAAAACGTAGTCGCAATGAAGTCATCGACTTACTTTTATTTTCTTTATTCTGTAGAAAGGTGCTTAACCAACACGCCACCTTTTTCTTCTCCTATCTCTTGATTATTATTTACTAATTTGAGTGAATTTTACGAATGCTATCTTTCCACCTCCTGTATCAAAAATTTTCACATAATAGACAAACAGTAACAGTTTTGTGCAATATTTCTTTATAAAATACCGTCTATTGATACGTCACGTACGTTCGAAAGTTGCCAAGAAAATGTTTTCGAAAGCTAAACATATTCACAAGTTGAATCTATTGAGGTTTCACGCCACTAACTTTGACTTCCCTGCCTTGAACAAACTACAGGTAAGTAATATACCCATGAAATGTATAGAGTTACATAATATGATATGGTTTAGCTGCAAAAAATACATAAATATGCTTATTGTAATAAAATCAGGTTATAACATGTAAAAATGTTACAAAAATGTTTATATACCACCGTTTTTTAACAAAAAAATGTTAAAACAATCTAAATTACAGTCAGCTTGAGGCTTTTGCCAGTGTAACCTGCGCCGAAATGTCAAGCAATCCAGTGCAAATAGTCGTAGTAGAATCCTTGTAATGTAATTCCCGTGTTATAACATATTAGGTAACAAACATGCAACGCAAAAGTCAAAAGATTCGTGAAATATATTTCGAGCAACTCAATCTCTTACATCTATCCTTAGCTACCATACTTATATATATAGTTACCAATATGTCATTTTCCTTATTGATTCAGTTCGGTGTAAACTGCGGTATGATGTAGCTTAGCGTCTAGTGTCATTAGCAGAGTTAAGAGAAAATGAAGTGCCGTCTGCCTGGGGGACTGCGGGCGACTGGCGGGGCCCTCGGGGGACCGTGGGGGACCGCGGGGCTCCCCTTTGTCCGAGGATATTAGCGAGAGGATGAACGAGTGTTTATTTTTATTATAGAGATGAGAGCCATTGACGGGATAAGTACGCTCGTGTGTTGACAGATGGATTCTTTTGGTGAGAGAGTTTTTGTGGTTATTTGTTATAGGTATTTGTGTTGTATACTATTTCCTACAGATAGTGTAAGCCAGAAAAGTTCGATACAGTTGTTTGTGGTTTTTATATCACTCTATTATTGACTGCCTTCGTGTCCACCTAACGCCTAATTTACAGGTTCAATTCACACATGGAATAGTTAAATAGTTATTGTTGCCCACAAATAGTTGTTGCGAGTCTGATTATACTTTGTGTCCGTTGTTTTTAAAAGTTTGTAAAAGTCTCCACAACACATGAGCAATTCTTAATGCGATAGTTGTCGTTTTAAACAAAAAAATATCAAGTTAGTCTATAAAACTCTATTTAAACCATTACAGTGCCAAAAAGAGTAGCTTTTCAAGCCTGCCAGAAGCTTTTGATTAAACTTTTGGACGACAAACCATACATTAAAATATTTCCTAATAGCTAATTTCCATCCGCAACTCGCCAACAAACTAACTGGCTTCGACGTTAAACATGAATCATAGTAAAACGCTGTAACAATGGGGCTGGCAGCGAGAGAGTTGTGCCGTCTGCCCGCGCGCCCGTCCCGCACCCGTCCCGCACCCGCCCCGCAGCCGCCCCGCGCTCGTCCCGCGCTCCCGTCGACCGAGAATCAACAATGACACCGCGCGCCTGTGAAATGCCACCATTTAAATATCATTTGGATTTTGCGAAACTCTGTGTGGAATTTACAGTTTTGCATTTTGAGGGAATTGTAAAATAGGTATAAATTGTAATAGGAAAAGTAGTTACTGTTGAATGTGGTTACATATTTTGTAACAATTAGTTTTACACAACTCATAGAGCGTATATTGTGTTGTGGAGGATGTTAAAAACCTTCACCACAACGCAAAGTAGATACTTCATAAACTAGAGAATGTGTTTGTGGATATTAATGTTTGTTTTGAGTGGACTTTGAGCGCATCATGCTCTGCACACACATCCAATAATGTTCTAATGTGATGATTATAGCATCGAATTTGCGATCAACTGGGTATAAATCCAACCATTGTAATTTCATTTCTGAACGTATAACCAATCAGGCCTTTGAGATTAACAGTATTTAGTATTGTGTTACAAAACAAACCTTTAAAATGTACTGTAAAATTATAACAATGCAAAAATGTAATACTTACTGTATTTTTGAATTTCAAATTAATTGAAAACGAAAAAACACAAATACACAATTTCAATGTAACAATATGAATGACTAGACCTTCCAACAGTCAAATATTTACATCTACGCGTTTTTTTTCTGTTATTTTTTAACCCTTTTCAACCCTCGGGGGTGTTTTCCCTTAGTTCTGTTCCGATGTTACGTAAATATCGGAAAATGTGGAACATTCTCTCATATTTTCAAAGCTGGGAACATGTGTTGTAGTTTGAACAATATTTCTAATACAGACCACTATCTCAGGTTGTTTAGCTTATGAAATATGATGTAGAAGTCTTTATCCGTTCGATAACTTTAGAATGAATTTAAAATAATATTTTTAACGCTCCAATCTTCTGCTATACCTAATGGCCAAACGCAGATATGCGTATTAACTTTATAAATCTCGTAAATATTGTGGTGTCTTTTTCACTTTGAAAATACTTTAGAGCATAACTTAGATTTTAATATGTGTGCGCATTTGGGCATCTTCTTCTTATCGTATGGTTAGTGGTCAACCTAGTGTCAAAGTTGTTCAAGCCGCCCGAAGGCCTTTGACATGGCTTAAATTTAAATTTGAGCGTATTAAAAATAGAGAGTTTTATGTATATTTGTCAATTTCTTTTTCAAATGCTATAATAGGACGGGTCTATGTAAGTGAGTGGAGTCGCGTGGGTCAGCTTGTACTGATACGGAGTAAGAGACTTTTTATGGCTTGGTCGAATTTTCACGCAGCACTTTTTTGTTGAGATGTTTATAGACTACACTGACCGGGTGGCTAACGATCTGTGAAGGAAACTATGGCTCGGATGCATAGATTGGTGATCTCATAGTTTGGGCTAAAATTTCTCTCAAAAAGTTCTAAAATACTTCTGCCCAACGCTTTTCCTGTAGGTTAATACCAGTGTTCTTTTAAAAAAGTTGGTGAAAGCCTTCTCATCTTGACGAGCTGATAGATTCTCGTTCTTATTTTCCAGTCATCTGATATTTGAATAAAACCTGAAAGATCGCGGTTTTTTAAGATAATTTAAAACTAAATATGAATAAGCTTCCTTTGCGTTCCGTAGTCGTGTGAAAAAAGTTACATTTCAAGACTTTAGTAAGTAAAATGCCAGCAAGTATTTATTGAAATTGCTAAAGAACATCTTACCTACATATTTTCTTCTTATGCTAGTCTTAGAACGAAGTACCAGGGCATCATACGTTTAAAGAGATTACCTATTAGCTATCTAGCAAGTGTTGTGTATGAAGATATTCTAAGCCGGATATTGAAGGAACCGCGGCACATACTGATGCTGATGGTTTAAAATGTCACTGCTAAGGTTAACATATAGGAAATAACTTTCTTCAAGGAAAACAAGAACGTGGAAGAATAATAAGTAAAAGACGTTGGTTGTAGCTGTTGGCAGGTTACAAGGTTTGATTTCCATGTTGAATAACTGTTATATAATAGGTTTTGCGCCTAGCTATATGAGACCAAAATTTGTATTGAAAATTGTAAAGAATTAATTCAGACAACTTTGTTTGTACGTTTGTACTTCTTTTCCGTCAAAACAACTAAACCATTCAGATAATAATTCGCATAGTGTTAGATTACATACCGGAAAAAGCTGTTATTTTTTTCAAATATGACTAGAGTCGCGGGCTAAATCTAGTGAATCAACGTTATTCATTTGATTGTAATTAATCACAAAATTGAACAAAATCCAAGCGTTTTCCTTCTTAATTCACAATCTCGACTTTATCAGAAGTAATACATCATGTTACCTTTTAATACTCCAGTTCCGAGAAACGTTGTCAAACGCTTACATTATACGAGATGTTTATTATGTAGAAAATATATTATATTTCGAATACTTTTGTATACATTTCTAAGTTATTAAGTACTTTGTGTCGTGTATTCGAGTATATTATTATCACGGTCATACATTTTTACTTATTGTAATTTTACCGTCTTAACAACAAACGTCGTGTAAGCTCTGATTAGATATAAGAGTGTTTTATCACTTTCAACCAATTTAGAAATTATATATGAGTGAAAAAACAATTCATCACTGGTAACTGGGTTGCGGAGGTCCGAAAGGCAGTCGCTCCATGTAAAATACTGATATTTAGCTGCGTCCGGTGAGACTGGAAGCCGACTCCAACATAGCTTGGAAGAAAGGCTAGCCTGATATATGCACTATTACCTAGACCACGAAATGATAATGAATGATTGTTGACAACAAACACAATATTATTAATAAATTGTGATATTTAAATATGTAACACTATTTTCGACGAAATGCAGAAACATGAAACTCGTTATTTTGTTATTCAATAACAAAGACTATTTACAATGAATTAATTGACACACATTATAACATTAAATATTTAAATATACATTATATTATTATGAATTAAATAACAGGAACTATGACATTAATATTATTTATCTTTGTTCAAATATTAAAGTTCCGAGTATAATTTATTTAATTCGCTTACTATGTTATAATTTGTACAGTATTTTTAAAAACCTCCCTAGTTTGGGAGGAGACCCTTGCCATGCAGTGGGACAGAAAGAGGTCAATAAAAATTAAAATATTTTATTTTTTCAGTAATATTTCATTAAGTTATTCAAATAATGTGTGCCTGGAATTATAAGTCAAGCAAAATACGTCTACATTTGATATCCTCTAAAGACACGGACATTTCCGTTTTCCTTTTACTTTTACTATATTTCCTAATTCCAAATTGCAGTATTGTAGCTACAACACATTTACACGTAGTTTCTATTTGTCATACACAAAATGTATTAACTGCAACGATCTCATTCTAAACATCAATAAATAATCTAGTTAGTAATTATCGGTACTGCAGTGAGTTAACATAGCACCACATACACCTGCAGCTGTTGAAAGCTCAACTAATACGCTCACGTAATGTCATACAATTTTCATATTATTGATAATTTGTTAAGCGTTTGTATTGAACAGTGTGTGTATACTGTGGTTTGGTGTTATTTACTACTGGTTTGATACTGATGATAGGTGGTTAGCTATCTACTGAAATAGTTAGGTGGTGTGCGCGACTGCTGCGTCGAGACGTCTGAGGTTCGAATTCGAGATTACCAAAAAGTTGTTAAGGAGTTTTTCTGTCAACAAATTCATGACTTTTAGTAGTAAAAATTGCGGTTCTCAATAGCAGTAAGAAATATCTGTCTTGTTATGTGTTTCCTTATCTCGCAGAGCACGTTAAGCCATTGGAATTAAGTCTAACCTTTCTCTGATAGTGATCCGTCAGTCATCGTCTAGCCAAGGTAGTCATCGAATCTTTTGATTCGTAATAAGTTAAAGTAATTATGTATTATCTGCACATTATTAGCTGAAATAAAAATATATTTGCAATCAGCAGATTTTGGTAAAACTGGCCATTTTGTTCAGATATGTTTTCAAACGTCATTATTTATCATCGCAGGTTTAGAATGCAAAAATGATCAAAATGGCCTTCCTTCATTAATATTATAGACACAAAGTATCGGTAAGCCGGTGATTTGGTACAAATTGATATAAATCCGGGTGGAATCCTTGTAGCGGTCATTAAATACAGTTATAGTCACATAAAAACGACAATTAAACGCCAATATTGGACTATCACGGGGCTCTTTATTGAATGGATTAGAGATAAAATATTGAATCATATTGGGAGTATTTGTGGTTCAAATTGTTATTTAAGCTACGTTTATTAGTAGTAGTTCAGCATTAGGGCTATACTCATAATAACTATAAAGGTAAAATATATAGTTTATAAGTCTAAGCGTTGTATTTCTAGCGCAATTTATGATAACAATGTTTTGGGTGTTTGACAAATTTTTCATACATTGTCTGACAATACTGTTTTCTGTCAATAGATATATCATAGTTATCGATATGGGGGAGAGGGAATGTTTTGTGTCTAATTTTCCATTTTAATTTTTAATCTCGGTTTACTCAGTGGAATACCAGTGGTTGTCCGCTATATCATCTTAAGCATTAGCATTATCACACTATACATACATACATAATGTCAACCCTTTTACCCATAGAGATAGTTAGAGACGCCACTTGGTATAGACTATATAGGTACTAATAATAAATAATATGTTAATTTTTTTGTTGCGGAAGCAAAAAATGAATAACTTATTATGCCACCTTTTTATTTAATTGCTTACCGATAGTTTTGAGAGCTGTTTTTTCAACACAAATCATATCATCAATTAAGTCGAATTCTTCTTATAGATCTTCTTCCCAACAATGTTAACCTAACACACATCTAACACAATAGCTAATAACAAGAGGTAGCATATAATTAGAGTACTGGGAAGCCCCGGACCCTCGTCACGACGGTACATAAGACTATAGTATGTAACGCGATACATCACACCTACACCCGCGCGGCTCGAGAACGATATGCGATAGTATCACGACACAACTACATACTTCTTACTGTTATTAATATTGACTCGTGTCAGTTGATGTTTTGGTTCATATTAAGTGAGTTGACTTAAGAAATAGAATTCACTAAATTGCTACCGGTTACTAAATGTCGGTGACTTTTAAAAGCATGAAAACCTTAATAAGTTTTCCTAAAGATAGTCTTCCTTAGGATATTATTTAACACGCTGTTTGTGCCTTTAATTTATTGATAGTATATACAACTGCTGTTAACAGGTCTAAAGTTTAAATCCCGTTCGAAATTCTTGACGGTTTTAACATAAAATCTTAATGCTTGCCCATAGTTGGAATCGTTCATCGAAGAACAGAATAAACTGTTGGTCAAAAACAAAAACTTTACAATGGACTGGCACTTTAAGCCTTTTATCAATCACGAAAATATAAATATTAAATAATAATAATAGTGTGTCAGCCACATTAACCACACCAAATCAAATTTCAATTATGAAAGCCATTTATTTATTCAAGTCAAACATTGACACATTATCATCAAACAATAAATTAATACGAATTATATTCTCATTATATCAACCATAATAGATACAAACTAAACATCGCACTAAATAATTGAATAATATACAATTGATATCTAACACCAGGGCACCTACTATAATTACACGAAAACGATATTTTGCACAAAATGTCGATTGATTCTTACCGCGATTTTATTCATTTCCAAGATATGTTTAAATCTTGTAAACCTACTTTAATTGGCGAAACTACGCCTTACATCATTTAAGAGATAAGCATGATAGTAATTGCCGAACATCGAAATCATTGTTTTTAAACTATCGAGGTTTATACACTTAATACTAAACAAAACAGGTCTTAGAAGGGTTCAGACAGCCCGTGACCACAGTCAATGTAATTAGATCGAAACCTAGGGCAGCAAATAAGGTGTCTTAAATCTTATAATTCTCATCGCATTTAGAAACCGTTTAGTCATCTATTTCAATATTGTAACGAAACTTCGGTTTATCTAAACATAGTAGGTCTATATTATCGTTATACAGCACTGTCATATGATAAGTGATCAAATACGTCAAATTACCCCTATACCAGCACCTACTTGTAACGTGTCAATATTTACACACCGATGTGGTTGGCTTGTGTTATCAACATTATTTGTGTGTTGTAAATGTTTGTGGTAATTTGAATATAATATCGTATATTTATAGCTGTTATAACCGAATGGGAATGAGCATTAAAACATTCATGCCTCTTGAAAAGATGGTAAATAGATAAAAAAACTGTACCTAGATATTTTATGTATGCTTTACTATGAATGCGAAAGTCTCTCTTTCACTTATTTCACAGCTAAGCCGCTGAACCAATTGCGATAGAATTTTTCATGGAGATAGTTAATGAGCCGGGATCAGATATAGGCCATTTATTTATGATATGCATTGTTGTTTATAATGCTGCTAGCTATTTTAAATATATTGTTTTTGACGCTGACTGTACCACACCAAAGTATGTATAGGTTTACCATACAATCTTTTCTAAACCTTTTCTTGTTACACCACAGGAAACTTCCCACACGAGAATCTCATTGGCAAAGTAATACTAATCGTAGTACAATAAAAGGCACATTCATGAACATTATGAACAAGCGCGGGAGATAAGGCGTATTAGTAAGATTAGATTAATTCCTTGTTATACGGGCTGAGGTTGTTTCAGGGGTGAAATGTTGTGTAAGTAATTAGGTATAAGATTGTTAAATTAAAGGTGTATATTACTAGGTTAACGAAAGAAAAGGAAACTTTTGTAGTGTGTGAATAAAATTCGTATTCTTAATGCTTAGGCTAGGTTTAATCTAAAATGACTGCAGAACGAAACTAAATATTACCACTGATATTGATCCTGGTAATAGTATTTAGTGACGTCATTACGTTATAAATGCCAATATGATTAGTGGTAATATATCGCATTAAGACCTTTTTTAATTACTGCTGCTACTAGTAGAAAACTTTCGTCATTTTATCCAATAGTGCAAAAGAAAACTGAAAAATCGTTGACCAAAATTGCTCTATTTTGAAATCGAATCTACGACGTCTGGTACAATAGACATTACCCACCGCAACTGCAAAAAACGCACTAAACTTAGTTCAAAACTGCTAACAAGCACATTCTTTTGCAAAATGCTTTCTTAAATGTATAAAACCTTAATAAAATACATAATAAAAAGTGTATGAGCCGTTGAGACTGTAAAGTGCACTCAGAGACAGTCGCGAGCACAAGTACAGAACGTTTATTAACTGAAAACTGTTGGAATCTTATATATTTGTACGTGGAAATACTTGTGGATAGAGAAGATTAGAGTTTACTATGAATTTATATTAAGACCACTATTTATTATTTTATAAGTTATCTGATTACAATAGTACAAGCTCTGCTTAGTTTGAAATCAAATGACCGCGTGTAAGTTGTCCAATGATATATATTAATTTATTTATGTATTTTTGTTTGTATTTTATGTATACAAGCAATTAATATAGTCTGCTAAGTGTTTCTTATAAAAGCTTGTGGAGAGTAAAACACCCGCAATTAGGCCATAATTATTGTCTAGTAGTATATCTTTCTGCATTTCTACTCCATATAAACTTTAATTATACCAAATTTCACACTCCTCAAATAACGTAGTGCTAAAATGAGTAGTAAAGTTTTCGTTTAAAATAAATGAAATCTAGACCAAAAACGAGAAACACGTATGTCGTAAACTATGAGCGTGTTTAAAATCTTATATTACCAGATTTATTTTTGTACTTCAACTTCAATATCACAGAAAATCAAAATAAAAGTATTCTTTACGGTTTCTACAGTTAGGAGCTATATTAAGTTTAAAAATATCGTTTCGTAAAATCAGTGCGAATAATAAAATCCTCATTATATCCAAGACACTCTAGTCTCTACTAAATTAAAAAGAACCAAAACATAACACGACACAATTATCGTCTCCTAAAAAGAACGTCAAAACAATAAAAACAAAATAAAATTGTCATCACAAGTTTTAATGTCTCGACAAATGACATCTCTCCCCTAATTAGTTAAAAACTAATTAAAAACATAACGAATAGCGGCGAGATATTCAAACGTTTGTAATTGCAATTATTTTAATCTGCCGCTTATAGCCGACAAGTTAATTTGCGTTGTCATCTTGCAAATGACGTCAATAAGATCCTCCTATTGTCATAATGTTGGGCCTACTCCCCCTTTAATGCTGGCTTTCCATTGTAGATAAGCGATAAAGCAATACGGCGAACGAGAAAAAAAGCTTCGAGACTTCATAGCATGATAAACAGATTATCTTACATTGCGTCGCTACGCCGGTTGACACGCAATCGTTATGTGATAGTTAAAATCGTTTTTATTTTAATTTAATTAGTCATTCTGTCCAGAAATTTTGTATGACCACCGGATCAGCGCCTCTAGAGGGCGCCGTAGAAGCAATTTTTGCAGTTCATTTTAATTGTCAAATCCTAGATACTCGAACGAAGCTACTGTAGAGAATAGCGCTATATTGTTTAACTATAAAGCTGGCACCAAAGCCCCTAAATTATAGCATAATAGTGAATTGTTTAAGTATATCGCCTAGCATATCTGACTAATTTTTAGTGGAACGCAGTCTTTACAGGGAGTGAGTGAGTGCTAATCTGATATTTTGTTAGTTGGGGGTGTATTTATAGAGAGGATTGTTTCATTATTATTGTTATTAACGTTAATTGGCTTGCTGTTGACTGTCAATAAACAGCTAAGAGTTTGTTTGGAAACTTCAGTGGGATTTGTTTATGATACTGGAAGTGTTTGTAAATCTGCTGATTTCTAAGTAGCGCTTAGTTTTGACGATACTTAAGTACGATTGTTAAGTGCCATGATATATGTATGTATATAAATTGTGTTTCTAGAAATTGTGCTTATAAAGAAGGGACGTAAGAGGGAGAAGATTTTTTTTATTATTATATTTATTTATAAGTTATTTTAGAGTGAAAGGCAGATAAATTTTTGCATTTATTAAAGGTAATTTCGCAATCCCTATTTCTGCCTATTTACTAGTCGTATAACAATAAATAAAACATAGTGATCTCTAAGCGTATGAGAACGCGCTCATAAACGTGGAACGGTCGCAGTAAAAGAGTAATGTCCACTACAGCCTCTAAAGCACGGGTTTATACCCACACTAATAGACGGACGGTCGTGTTGTAACGACGGGTATGGCCACTGCGCTTGTGATTCATTTGATTTTTGACGATTGATAGATTTATGATCACTTCATGAGGAATCTCATAGGATAACTACTAAGAAGTAGAGTAAGGGAGAAAGTAGAGAACTGATCGGGTCGAAATGATATCAAGGATATAACTGTAGATAATTATTTTTTTCTTCGTCTTAAGTTTTGGGAATGTCATATCGTCGGCATGAAAGATGGCTCTTCCCGGTCATATCGATCTTTCATCCTGTTACGGAATTGAGAGTGTATTTGTGCATATACAACGTTTCTATACTTCTTTTAATGGACTCGTTTCAGTGTAATTTAGCCATTATATTAGTTATGTCGCTATAAGACATGAAAATCTAAAAAAATAGAAATTAATGACCTAAATGTATGTGCGCGCATAGAAAAGCTTTTTTCACGAGAATGGAATCAAGGGGATAGATTACTACATATACGGAAGAAGCCGGGCCACTAGTAGTCTCATAAAAGGAACTGTGTGTATCAGAGTCTAAAACGTACAGCTGCATAATTTCTAAAGAACATTGCGTACATTCTAGTTCGGTGTGAATAGCGTCGGGTGAATGAAATCAAACATAGTTATAGTTAGAGAGCCGGCGACGATTAATAGCACGTTAATGAAAAGGCTCGCGGGAACGACACGCGCCCGACACGGCGGGTTGATTAGTGGCCAGTGGGCCATATTCATTCGTCTCGTATAAAAGTTATTGCTTTTTAAAGGCTGCTTCAATGGTTATGGGGTGTTTTGATTACGGAGCGTAAAAGGAGTATGAAACGTTTATAAACAAAATTTTATATTAATGTTGTAATGAAGGAGTCCGTTTCCTTGAAATGTTTCAATCATGTGTTTTTTTTTTGTCGCGAAACAATGGTTATGACTACCAGTTTATTTCCCAACCCGTCGTGTGGTGGATCGAAGATTAATCTCATTCTTAATGGTTTGAGGCCCGGCAGTGTTATAGTAATGAGTTATTAACTGAATGATTTGTCCTATTAATGAGTTCAAGTCTTCTTCGGAGAACGAGAGGAGTGTTAAACATTGTAATTTACACACTGTCCCTTAGAAACGATTGAAAAGAGTCAACAATTTCTTCTGAGAGGGACCATGGTGTAAGTCAATCGAAACGTCAGGTAACCTTAGCATTTTCATCGTGTTTAAGACCTGTATCGCGATTCTGTGACATTTGAAACGTACTGCAAAAATAGTTTCTACTTCGCTCACTAGAGGCGCTGATCACATTTCAATCAAAATTTGTCGATAGCTTACGGTTGTCTATAGTCGATGGTGGAAAAGAATAGCGATTCTGTTTACCAATAAAGTATTTTACATCTTCATTACAAAATCAAGCAATAATACATTACTGTCTAAACTGCACCGCACTGGTAATTTTCACTGAACACGTGCAATATCGGCTTCATTATCGGCTGATAGTTAATTAACTATTATCTGTATAAGTAATTATCTGTCCGTCATGAACGCGCTCGATCTAATTGTAGCGTAATATCTCATTATTGGATGAACATCATGCGACGATTATTTGATTTGTACAAAGCTTTGTTTTGAAATATTTTATTGTTTTCTAGTTTAAATATAAGCAGTGGGACATAGTGATGTATGCATTCGCCTATCTTGATGAGTTGAAGATAGTAAGAAGTTTTTGTAGTTGTATGTGTTTAAGATAGTAATTAAAAGGTTTCTAAGAAGTTATTGTGGGAGTTTGACGTTGGCATTTCTCATTGGGCCAGTGGTCTTAAGAATGCTTCCTTATTTCATTCCGGGGAACACCTGAGGCTATAAGTCGCACAGTGGCGGTTTGCATTTATTTAAATTAAACCTTTCTACGAAACAGCATAGCAGTATAATTAATAGTAGAATAGTTAAATAAAACTTTGTCAATACCTCAAATATAAAAGTAAGAAATAATACTATAAGAACAACGTGTCTATGTTAACAGATACGAAAATTATTTAAAGTACCGAATTCGACCCGAATATTAAACAGCACAAAATTATTCAATACACCGCACCGCCGTCATAGTGAATTAATTTATATCGACATATCACAAAATAAACAAACCATTTTATGCGCATACATTGTGACAGAACAAAAAACTGTGCGAGGTAAAGCTAACAATTCGAATACAGTTCGGAGACTCCGAATACAAATATTTTGAGGAAATATCTATGAATTTGTATTCTTGGCTTCTCCCCCAAATATGTTAACGGTAGGAAAATACATCATCTATCTGAGGTATGCCGCTGTGGGTGCCTACATTCCGATCTGTCGTACCGAGGCACGTAGCACCGCTACGCCGTAGCCACGTAGTCTCGTAGCGTCGTAGCATTGCTTCGTTGCCACGATTGAAAAATCGCTTGCTATATTGTTGCATCTTTTATTGTTATGGTTTGTTTGCATTTTGTATAGCGTTGCTTTCTACGTGTTCTATTTTATAGAACAAAGACAATATAATTCTTGATAAATAACATATTTTGTTAGAAAAATGCACAAAAACATATTGATCCTTCCTGTATTTGATTTATATTTGGCTACTTCCCTTTTTTTTAAACATTACTCTCCCACTTCATGGCTCCTATATTTACCTTATAGAATGAAAGAGATCAACTAAAACATAATTTATTAGTTAATACCATACTTTTTTACTTCAAATTATAAAAATTCTTACCAACATCAAACATATTTACTAAAAACACCTAGAATATTGAACCTCCAAATATCAAATAATATTGCAAACTAGCCCCAATGCTATCAAATTCAATGAACTAAACCGCTAAAAGCTGTTTGAACGAGAGCAGTAACATAAACACATGCATTAAGTAATCGGCAGCTGTTCGAGCAAGGCTAATTCAATCATTTCTACATAAATGTAGGCTTTGTGAACGATATCGAGTGTTTTCATAGTTAGGACTGATGCGTATAAATGATATTAATTGGGCTTTTCATATTTGGTTGGTTATATTATTTTTTCGTCTTTTTAATGACGATTTCTTTTCTGTTCTAAAGGAAACGTAGTTTTCATCCAACGGTTCGTTCAGGATAACCTTAGAATAGATTTTTTGTGGTTTTTACAAACATATAACGAACAGACGCAAAAGAAAGCTAAAACCATGACTTGATGTTCACTTTGATTCACATTCAACTTTGATGTTCATGATTTTGTTTTCAGAGAATGGAACCTATAACCTGACATGAAAGATAACGTGGTGACTGTAATGTATTTCTAGCACTATACGCTCTATGCTTCACTAGCTGACCCGCGCAACTTCGCTTGCGTTACATAAGCGTTAAAATATTTCCCCGTTTTTGTAACATTTTTCACTGGTACTCTGCTCCTATTGGTAGTAGCGTGATGATATATAGCCTATAACCTTCCTCGATAAATGGACTAGTTAACACTGAAAGATTTTTTTCAAATCGGACCAGTACTTCCTGAGATTAGCGCGTTCAAACAAACAAAAAAACTCTTCAGCTTTATAATATTAGTATATATATATATGTAATCACAAAAGTCACTACTACACATATCTACTCTGCACATCCAACTATAATCTAAAAATACGTACTAACATTTTATTCGTCGTTCCATAAAACGGAATCACCTAATTACCATGTCAAGGGTGATGTTTTTCTCGAACAAAGTGCAAACACAATTAGCTTCCGCGTCGTTATTACACTAATAGTTTGTACCACCCTCCCCCCCACCACCCCTCGGGGTAATGCTCCCCCCCTCTGACATCTGGTGACTGCAGGTCAAGGTACTTGTTGGAAAACTGACTTAGAACCTTTTATTGATACGATTGTGAATTAATTTTGCTACGACCGTTTTCAATATTACAAGTATCCACTGTTTACTTACTAGGATTATCGATGGGTAGCATTTGCAACCACAATCAGTTTGGCGTGATATTTAATTATTTATTTATATCACTTCATGATTAATTAATTAATTTTAAACAAGATCACAATCTGCAATTATTTTAAATACCTATGTACAAAAAATGTAACAGAAGAGCATTTTCTACCGACTTAACAATTTTCAGAATCGAAAAACACTTTTCAGGAATTAGGTTTATCGGATACCTCTCTAAACTAAATTGGTATTACATTCTAAAAGATTGTCACTTGAAAGCCTTCTAGGCAAAAAACTAATTTATTTTACCAAAACCCTATTTTTCAAACTCATTTATTCGTAATCCTTAATAGCGGCATTTTATCTGAAGATTTATAAACGACAAAACACTTTAAAAATAAAGTCTCCGCGAATTTGTTCCAAAGAGGATTTGACTTGGGCTTCAAAACTATAAGTAGCAAATAATAAAGTGTTCGCGAGTTAAGTCCCGCTTCACCCCTTTTCACCTTTGTAGCTATAAGCTCGATTAATCCCTCGCTGAGGGAAGAACACATAAGATGTAACAAAAGTCAGTTGTAGGACACGTGC
Source organism: Anticarsia gemmatalis (assembly GCF_050436995.1). Classification (NCBI taxonomy): domain Eukaryota; kingdom Metazoa; phylum Arthropoda; class Insecta; order Lepidoptera; family Erebidae; genus Anticarsia; species Anticarsia gemmatalis. The sequence continues at coordinate 169,097 of NC_134764.1, read as the reverse complement.
TGTGATACACTGCCTGACCAACCTTATAATAAAACTCAATATTATTCAGTTTGACGTTCAATATTCGAGCATATTGCGATACAAACACGTTCATATTGTATTTTTACGGTATTCGTGCTCTGATTAACGAGATTTCTGTTTCATATGTTTTCACTTTTGTTACTATTATATGTGTTTCTATCGATTTAATACAACGAAGACTCTAAAGCAGGTATATAAAAGTGTTGCAACCAAAAATGTTACATACATTTACATTTTCTATTACAAATTACCCCATATCTTGTATATTATATGCTCTACACGTGTTAATTTTGCGAACGCATATTTTATGAACAGAAGCCACAATTAGCAACATAATATTCTGTTACAAGTTATTGCTCTAATGTACATTTACCTCACCACATCGTGAGTAAACACACGAATCCCCAGATACATCTAGTCTCATCTTCGAGTTAGTTCTAGAACTTAGATAAAGATTTATTCTACATCTAATGGGGTCATTTAAGTCTTTAATTACTTCGTGAATTATTTGTATTGGCTTTAGTGAAATTGTATAGCGTGAAACTAAAAAGTTAGTTTTGTTACTAACCCGTTGTGTATTGCATTAGCTTTAATTATTACTTTAATTGCTTCAGAATTAAACGTTAAAAATGACAAAAAAATTATAAACAAATCAAGAGCCAAGACTTCCTTTCTTGGCTTTTAATTTGTTTATAATTTTTTGTATTTGGTTTTATTTTCTTTTCTAGATAGAGTATCGCTAAAAAATACAATTTGTTTGTAATGGATACTAGAGGTAATTTAAAAATTGAAAAACCAACCGTTCTAATTCTTCAAATTTTATTATACTATATGTTAGATTCTTTATTTCAATCTAAAGTTTTTTTCGACTTCCTCACGAAAAAAGCCAAGATTTTACTAACTTTTAATTGCAACCCTAACATCCGTACCTCACGATTCAGTAGCGGCTCAATAGCGAGTCAGTAACGATCCCGCAGCTCCAGCAGTTACACGACGAGATAATGACCGCGATCTTATCACACTGTTATCTGTCCTTGAACTTACAGGAACTATTCGTAGCCGGATATCTTAATACCTAGAACACAGAACTGATAATTTAGCACAATTATTAGGGCCTTAGGGTTGCGTTATCAACGGGTAAAATTAAACCCTAAAATTAAATTATTTATCTATTTAGGTCAAGTAAAAACACTTATGGTGTTCAAATACAGTAAGTGAATTAACCACTAGTTTGGAAGGTAGGGCCAATGTGAAGAGCTGACAAGAAACTGATGGCTACTCTTTTTTATCCCAATTATAAATTACTGCAGCTATTATAACAGCTCTCCGTATGTCTTTCTATCTGTCACATCCTGTGAAATCAACAGAATAAAAGAAATATTTAAATGGGAAAATATTACTTTTATCGTATGGGAGCGATAAAAGTAATATTTTTACTATTTATTATAGGTAATGGTAGCTGTAGTGTATTCGCTTTAAAATATATCTAAAATTAGATGTAAAAACCCGGAAAACATTCCCAGCACTTAAACGGCGTCAGTAAGCCATACAAATAAAAGTATTTTTAGCAGTTTTGCTTTGAGAACACTCTGTTGATGGTGTTGTACAGTCGCGAGAAAAAAATATGTCACTTTAATTCTCATGCTATCATAGTAAATGTAAAATTATTGGAACGTTTTTACTTGAAAATTATTCAGTATCCGTCCTATTATTACCTTTAAACAATAGTAAACCACAACAAAAACTATTTTACCGTTTCCATACATAAGGTGAGCTGTAGATGAGATTTTGTATACATATTTTTACTAATTCTTTTCTATGTTCAAGCATAACTTTAGTTTGAAAATGTCATTTTACGTTTTGTTCTTATTTGTGCATGTGAGTGTAGAGGAAAACGGTATTTTTATCAGATTTCGTAGACGTTTTCCTCATTGTGTTGTATTCGTGTGAGATTGCAGCACTCGGGGCCGTTTTAATTGGACGCCTTGATTCTACTGAGCGCCGAGTGTCACGTACACGACTGTTATTAACACGACGGACGACAAATTGGAAACGATTATTTTTTGAGAATTGCTCACATTCTGAAAAAGTCGGTTCAAAGTTATTTTTGTACCTATGTTTGAAATCCTTTTTTCCATAAACGGTTTTTCAGTATAAATAGCAGCTAAATTTAAGGCTGTTGGGTATATAACTGCTTATTTTAATAAAGACTTCAATAATAGATTCCAATGTTATCTAAGTTGTTGATAGTTCTTTAAGTTGTTTATACCCTCAATATAAAATCACTAACCCGTACTTGGTCAGCGTAGTAGATCCAAAGCCTAATGCCTTCCTCGTTCGACAGAAACCCTTGCCTAGCAATGCGACAGTCACGGATGAAATAAATAAAAAATGTTACCTTAATTGTAACGTTCTTATGATTACAGTAAAGTAATGTCATTAGATGTCAAAATGTTATGTTTGTTAGCTCGGATTCTCGTTTCATGGAATATCTCATACATTAAATAATATACATTATGCGGAACAACTGTGATCCGCAACAATTATGAGTTTCTTCCTGTTTCACTTTACTAAGGCTGACTGCATGCCTTCAAATTTAATTGACATAAGCATTCTATTAACGTTCATTCTTTATTAATGTTTATTTCTATTAAAAAAAAAACATTGAGAAAGATAGAAGTAGTAGAAGTAGAAATTGCTCTAAATTTTGGTCTACAAATTTTGTGAATGAAAAAAATGCTATAACGAAATGAAAAGGTAATAAATTTGTCAAAAATTTAATGATAATATCTTTAATACTACAAAGAGCATATATATACATTCGTGAAGTTTGTTGTTGCTTTAAAAACAGTAAAAAACAATGTACTCATAATCATCCACTAGTCTATTCTATTTCTATACTTCGTCTAAACTACTACAACAAATGACACAAAATAACTCACTCCCACGAGTCAGTAGTCAGTCAAGTAATTAAATCTAAACTGATCGTTTCCAGTCGTCCTAACGCTCGCTAAGTGAGCGACGTCGGCCTACAAGCTGATATTTTAATAGCTGCCACTCATTTGTTCGCCGTGTTTCATAAATTAACCTTCATTTAGAGCAATTATTTCTGATACTGGTTTCAGTGTTAATTGTATAATTTGCTCAGGTTTCTTTGCAAAGGTTATAATGTTTGATTGTTTGGTAATTAGTTAAGACAAGTAATTGTTAGTCGGTCCATGTAACTCATTCACTGCTATAACCCTCCATTCCTATTTTCTAATAAATCTCCATTTACAGCCCAGAAAACTGTTGGTATATTCATAACGAATAAAAACAAGTTAGTTGATCAAATAAACGGACAGTTATCGTATTATTTAATAGAATACGGGAATTACCGTGAAATGCCCGACGTTTCGGAGCAAGCTACACATACCAGGTATTCCTAGGTAAAATGGGTTTTTGCGCTAATTCCCGTCTTCTATTATTTATTAACATGTAATGCGGATGTTTAAAAGTTATGAGTAATAATATTACTTACAAAAGTAGTCAATTCAAACAATATTTATAAGTACTAGAGGCCGCGCGCGACTTCGTCCGCGTGGAAACCCTTCCTGTGTAGATCCCGATCCTTCGGGAACTCCGGGATAAAAGGTAGCCTATGTGCTATTTTGGGTCGTCAGCTACCTATATACCAAATTTCATCGTAATCTGTTGTATTAGCGTGAAAGAGTAACAAAAACCATATATGTATATGTACATACGTACATTCTCACAAACTTTCGCATTTATAATATTAGTAGGAAGTAGGATATACACTATTATTTTTTTCTTTCTACAGTTATCAAAAGTCTATAACATTCAATTTGACTCACAAATCAATCAGCAAGCGCCCATCTGCCGACATATTCACAAAAAGCGCTGGTCCCTCAGGCAGGTAGCGTAACGTCGGAGTAACGTTATAAATAACGAACTAATCTCTCCGCTAGTTACGCCTCTGACGTTCGTTATTTATTATCCCACACGCTATTGGCATACACCTTTATTTATTAGTTAGCTCTCGTGTGCGACTTGCAATGTGTAGATTAGGCCTTTTTTTCCTACAAACTTTACAGTTTCAATATTCAGTGTACAATGTTTTCTATTTTATTTTGTTCGGCTGAATGTAGCGATATGCCTCTAATAGGAGGTAGAATGGTTAACACAACAGACGTAAGCAAAGAGCATCAGAAAAACGCCATCGTTGATACTTTCTCAGTCGTTCGTTGCTATGATCAGACACATAAAGTTAAATGGCGCTTATTGTATTATTAATATTTTTAATGTTAAGTGTTTTTTTTATTTGCTCGTATACTGCAAAAGTTTTCATAAAGTTAGTGAAGGTGCTTTTAAAAAAACTTATAGTAGAACGAAATTGTACTGAAATGAAAACATAAAGCACAGAAAGAAATATTTTATTATTTATAACGTTAGTGTTATATATAAATAACTTGACATAATGTTTCCCGGGAGAATTAGTTGAGATGGATTACAACATTTTTTTGTTCATCTGAAATTATTTATGTCTTATATTTCTTTTAACTAGATAAAAAAGAGGGATGGAATCATTGGTTTATCATTTTGTAGGTAACGTACAAAAATAATTATGTATGACTCAAGACTTTACTACTATAGAAATTATAGGCACAATGTGCAACCAGACCCACAACAAACATTTGTGATCCTTGGATATTCAATACTTTTTGTATGGGTATTTTTGAATCTATGTAAGTCTGTATATATTTTTACTCTATTACCTCACAATAAAACTAGACAACAATAAATATTATCGTGTTCCTCGAAACACAAAAATACTGAAATACCTCGCTTTTACTTTACACTATGTTAAAGATTACTTTACCAACTGCGCGTTTACCGAGGCTATAAACGCGTCGCCTAATTTTCAAAGCGCATCTTAAATCATGCATCGACACTATATCATTCGATAGAGCGTGAACATTATAGCGTATTCGTTTAACTAATCTGACATAATGGATCGAACGCGCCATGCAAAATAGTGTGCCTTCGACAAACGCGCTAATGCTCGCTCAGATTGATAGCGAGGGGTAGTGAGGGGTGCGGGGCGAGGTGGGGGGGTTGAGGGGGTATTGTGAAGGAAACTGATGCCTTGTGCTATTGTGCAGGTAGTGGTGGCTTTCTTGATACGAATGGTGAGATTTTAAATGCATGTTAGAACTTTTTCAATTGGTTTTTGGGGTTTGATATTTGAGTAGGTATTCATTTTCGTATTTTTTCTATGAACGGAATGGTATTCTCTTTGAGTGAAAACTTACAATTTTATGTTAAAAAAGATTATTTGGCATTAAAATGGAGATGCTGACTCGACTCAACGTAGTCATTAGTAGCCTGAACTGACCGTCCTCTTTAAGGCTTCGTATCAAATGAGACATATTCATTCTAATCGAGAATCGTCACTAATAAAAGATGCATTAGCGAATCAAAATCCGAGTAAAATTCTTACCAACCTAGTTTATACGTATGTAATTCAAAACTGTAACTACGTAAATAAACTAAACGCCAAACCATGTAAGTACGAGTATACTTAACATAAGTGTTTCATTCATAGCCTCACAGGAGGGAGGTTTTTGCGCGAGTGCGGATAAGCCGCTAGATTTATTCCTCTAAGCGGATTGTTTTGACTACTTTACGTGTTATTTTTACCCTCTGCACGGCTAATTTGAATGTTTCTGACGACTGACCTTAAGTGGAATATATTTGTCATGTTTTGAAGAATTTTATGGCAAAGTTTAGTGTATTTTTATTGTCTTGGTAACGATAATTACACAATCTTTGTACGTTATCTTAATAAGTTTAAAAAATCGATAATGAATTCCGAAATTTGTACTAAACTTAACAATAAAATTATTCTCGTGAGTGTTAGCCAATCAGGCGTTTAAGCCTATTGGCAAAGTTCGAGGCTACAATTCAAGAATCAATTCTATACACATAGCTCTATAATAGACTATTAGTTCTATGGTATTAAATCTTAGACATCCATCAATCCACTATTATGTAAAGTGAATTGATACAAAATAGAACGCAGTCACCGGTGTGATCCTCCTAAAATAACATTTCTTACTTTCGTTAAATTTGGACTCGAGCTCGAGCTTACGGCTCGGCAGTGTAAATAAATGACCCAGTTTAAAACACACAGATTGATCAAACATTTTCACAAACAGAAGTTTCGACACACTATTGTTCAGTTTGTTCACAAATCAAAGGGTGCCGTCTCGAAGGACATTTAATATAAGTTTTAATTGAACAAGTATTACATTCGAGTTTTGTATCGAACAAACTTTGCACTCGAATCGGATCGGGGCGACTTTTGTGTGACTTTTATGTTTAGAATAGGGAATGAGATAACAAGGTACTTACTTACTTTTACATTACGTTCGAGATTCCGCTTTAAAAGTACTTGTTCTTTACACGGATTAATGAACTTTGTTCAACAATACGTACAGTTTCTAAGAGAAAACTTTTTCATTTTTTTAAAGGTGTTTTAATACAAAATCCGAAGCAGAAAACGATTTTCCTGCCACCAAAATTATTAATAATATGTATGATGATGATTCTAATCGAACTATTGACAACCCGGCTCATGAATAAGTAAGATTTAATTGACGGATAAATTGACTTAGCCGACTACGTAAAAAGAACCGTTGACATCTATTATTAATATTGAAGAATATTAATTGAAAACTTTCTATCTGTATTGACTTAAGATAAATTTTATTTAAAGTACCCATTTTTCTGTTTTCGTATTGACCACAGAATCGCAACCGAAACAAAGATTGTACTCCCACATCAATTTACCAAATAAAACCTAGTAAAATACAGCTACGGGTACAACGTTGCATCGTTTTATTTCACGAAGAAATATTTGTAAGCGAGGGTAATAACTTGGTAGCCGATATACCGGTGGAGTGCACCTCTATAGCCGATACATTTACTAGCGGCTATACGTCGCGGTACGAGCCACGGTTTTTGTACTAACTTGTAGAAATATGAGCACGGAAAATGAGTTTTGAGATTAAGTGCAGTACTCTTTTTTGAATGGAATTTTTACTAGGTGTAACGATGTCGTCGTAGTTACGATAGTTTAGTTTGGGCATAGTTGAAAAATGAGTTTAGTTCCTTTGCCTACCTACTTATCTAGTTGTCAATCAACTGTTCTAGAGGAGTGTAACTTTAATCCTGACTGTGGTGAACCTAAACTCCACCTAAACTCCTTCTACTCTATGGTAGATGCCATATATTAATCATATAACGATTTGGCATTCTCTGTCAATATATATATCAAACACGTAATGCTTGTATTTTATTAATACATAATATTGGCGACGAGAAAAAAAAAAACTGAACCTAAATGGAAAAATTACGTAAAAAACGGAGCACCCTACGTGGGATGCTCACCAGACTCGATACCTACATCGAGCAGAGGGCGACGATGTCTGACGAGGACATCACCGCTCGCTCCGCAGCCTTGAAGGACACCATAACAGCACTGCGAGAGTTACAAGAGAAGATAGAAAACAAAACCATAGATGATAACGATGAAACAGCGTATTTACACGAACAAAATTACGGCTACGAATTCGAAGAACTTCACACTATTTTAGTATCAAAACTTTTAACAAAAAAAAACATTATTCAAGGTCAGCGACAGGAAGACCAACATAGAATATACCAATACCATAAGATTATACCAAAAATACAATTTAACCCTTTACATGAATCAGAAACGTTCAATAACTTTAAAAAACGTCTGGAAGTGTACTTTAGACTTAATGAAATTACTGAGCCCCACATGAAGACAAATATTCTTCTGTCTACATTATCACCAGAACTCCATGAAAAATTATGTGATTTAATAGCACCAGACGAACCATTGAATAAGACATTTAACGAAATTACTGAAACACTTGACGACTACTTAGACCCAAAACCTAGCAAATGGGTTCTACAACATAAATTTATATCGAGAACTCAAAAATCGGATGAAACAGTAGCGCAATACGCCGCAGATTTAAAAAAGCTCACTACCAACTGCGAATTTAAATGTCAACACTGCCAGAAAAACATATCAGAAAGCTTTTTATCTCTTCAACTCATAAGAGGATTGAAAGATAGCGACGCACGTACAAAAATTTTACAAGACCGAACAGTATGTACATTTAAACACCTGACACAGATTGCAACATCTATTGAAATGAGTAAAGCAGAAAATACATCAATGCTTCCGAATGAACAACCAAGTAGTGACAATATCAATAAAATTTCCACTGATTCCTACAATAATCCAAAAAAATCTCCTTTTAGAGGAATCACACCAAGAGATTTAAAAGGGAAATGTTTCCGCTGTGGTTTAAATCACGAAACCAAGAAATGTAGCGCTATAAACATAACATGCTATAAATGCAAGAAGGTCGGACACTTAGCTAGTGTGTGTCTACAACGGCGCTCAGATGCGAAGCCCAGTAAGACTACACCGGATATAAATCAATTAAACGACTCAGCGATAAGCGATGATGATGAATGGAATGATATTAATGTTATATCTGGTGAAACATCCGAAAAATACATGATAACGGTACACATTGAACATGCTAAGATGAAAATGGAATTTGACACTGGAGCCACACTTACTTCTATGTCATTACGAGACTACAGAAAATTGAAAATCGGCAAAAGAATCTGTAAAACTAATATAAAACTCAAAACATACACCGGCGAAGTAATCGAACCTGCAGGTGTTGCATACGTTCAATGCAGATGCCAAGGAAAAGAATTCCACGGTAAATTATACCTCATCAACAACAACGTTGACCCCGTTTTTGGCCGGAGTTGGATGAAAGAACTCGAAACTCTAAATTTAGCAGACATACAAACCTTACAGCAATCCGAAAATCTAGAATTAGACCAGCTTTTGGAACTTTACAAGACATCAGTATTTCGATCCGACTTAGGCGAAATACCCAATTACAGAGGACACTTAAATCTACAAGAAAACACAAGACCAATTTTTATCAAACCACGTAGAATACCGTACGCTTTAAAAACCAAAGTGGATGAAGAGATCGAGCGACTATGCAAACAGGGTGTCATCACGAAAGTCGACCACTCTGATTGGGGTACTCCAGTGGTACCAGTTGTCAAACCGAATGGGAGTATCCGATTGTGCGCTGATTATAAAGTTACACTAAATAAAGTCATACAAGATGAACAATATCCAATACCTATGATAGAAGATATATTTGCAGAGATGAACGGAGGTAAACTATTCTGTACACTCGACATCACCCAGGCATATCTCAACATGACAATGGATGAAGAAAGCGCAATGCTACAAACACTAAGTACGCATCGAGGCACTTTTAAGGTGAACCGCCTAATGTTCGGCGTTAAGGTCGCGCCGAGCCTTTGGCAGAAATTTATGGATAAACTCCTTCAAGATCTCGAAGGTGTAAAATGTTTCTTTGATGACATTATCATTCAAGGCATCAACAAAGAACAATTACTACAGAGACTTAAGCTCGTGTTAGACAAACTAAAAGAAAGTAACTTACGAGTAAACAAAAATAAGTGCCACTTTTTCAAAACAAGCATCGACTATTTGGGACACACTATCGACAAAGAAGGTCTACACAAAAACAGAGAAAAGATTAACGCAATAATTAAAACAGAACGCCCAGTCAACACCGCAGAATTGAGGACATTTCTTGGAATGGCAAATTTTTACAACAAATTTATACCCAACCTATCATCGATCACGAATCCACTGAACAACTTACTCAAGAAAGAATCTAGTTTTCGATGGTCTACAGAATGCGAACAGAGTTTTATACACATTAAAAAAGAAATTCTAAGCGAAAGAGTACTTATACATTTTGATCCCAAGAGGCCCTTGGTTCTTGCAACAGACGCATCTCCACTGGGAATCGGAGCAGTACTATCACATAGACTCCCAGATGGATCAGAAAGACCGATAGCATTCGCTTCCAGAACACTATCGGATAGCGAGAAGAAGTACAGCCAAATTGACAAAGAAGCTACTGCCATATACTGGGGATTGAAGAAGTTCTTTTATTATTGTTACGGTAGAAAATTTATCCTAGTGACAGACCATAAACCACTGACAATAATTTTCCACCCTCATCAAACGTTACCAGCAATGAGTACAATGCGATTATTCCACTACGCTCATTTCTTATCTGGATTTGACTACAACATTGAATACAGAACTTCGCCTAACAACTCAAATGCAGATTACCTATCCAGGTTCCCAGTAGAAAACACAAAGGCAAACAAAATGGACCAGAATTACAGCTTTCAACTTCAACAAATACATACCATTGATGTCAACCCAAATATCATAGCGAAAGAGACAAGTATTGATTCCGATTATACACCATTAGTACTCGCATTACAAACTGGCCGATCACTTAAAACGCTCGGTTACAATGATAATGAATTTACTTTACAAGATGGATGTATACTAAGAGGAACGCGAGTCTTAATCCCAAAAACATTACGCGAACGAGTGCTGGACGAACTACACCTCGGTCACCCGGGCATTGTGAAAATGAAGCTACTGGCCCGCAGTTTTGTATACTGGAAAGGAATTGACAATGATATCGAAACAAAAGTTAAGTCCTGTAGAACATGTAGATTACAACAAAATGAACCAGAGAAAGCACCACTACACCACTGGGAACACCCAAAGGGCCCCTGGCAAAGGCTTCATATTGATTTTGCCGGACCTGTTTACGGATACTATCTTTTAATAGTTGTAGACGCATTTTCGAAATGGACAGAGATTATACCTACTAAATCAACGACAAGCTCTTGGTGCATCCAAAAATTGAAAGAACTATTTTGCACCTATGGAACACCTCTACTCCTTGTCTCAGACAATGGCCGACAATTCGTATCGGGAGAGTTCGAAAAATTTCTAAAAGACTGTATGATTTCGCACAAAACCTCTGCTCCATACCACCCTGCAACCAATGGACAAGCTGAACGATACGTACAAACAGTCAAGAGAATCTTACGAAGCTTAGAGGGAGAAAGGGGTAATCTTCAAGAGAAACTTGTCATGGTAAAAACTCGCCTCAGACGGACACCAAACTTGAATGGTCAGACACCTTATCAGTTAATGTTTGGAAGAGAAGTTCGAACAGCATTACACTGCATGTTTAGAAACACCCATAAAAAAACTACATCAAAACATCAAGAGATCAAGGTCAGACAGTTGTAAGTCGGCGAACGAGTACAGGCCCGTGACTACACGAGTGCTAAGCACCATTGGCAGTTTGGTACTATCACAAGACGTCTAGGCCGACTTCATTATGAGATCCGCACCGACAACGGCGATGTCTGGCGCCGACACCTCAACCAAGTGTTGGCTGCATCTTATATTCAGCAGAACAGCTAAGAGGTTAGGAGGGGAGAAATGTGGTGAACCTAAACTCCACCTAAACTCCTTCTACTCTATGGTAGATGCCATATATTAATCATATAACGATTTGGCATTCTCTGTCAATATATATATCAAACACGTAATGCTTGTATTTTATTAATACATAATACTGACATTTATTACACATAAATATTATTAATTATACCGGTTACTAACATTTTAAGAACCTAGCTACAGGCATTGTGACATTAAGCAAGGGCGCCAAAAACTGTCATACAATGTAAGTCAACAGCTGACATAATTAATCATCACCCTAAAGCATGGCAAAGCGTTAAGAAATTAATATCAACCGCTTTTCCAACTACAATTTCCAACATTTATTAGAGCACACCTTAACCTCGTAACAAGATGTAAATAAAGACAAACGACGGTACACCGGCGCTACGACGACGCTACGAACAGTGCTACAACATCGCTACGAACGCGCTACGATAGCTCTACGATACCGGACAACATCGATAAATAACGCTCAGAGAGCAATTTATCAACAAATTTAATCGTTAATTGGCGCGGGCGTGGCTCGCCGTGTTAATTGCAGCGCCCGATAGATGGCGGTGATTGACGAGGGTTACTGTCCGACTGCTGTGTTCTGTTGTAACTATGATATTTTGGTGACTACTCGTAGTTCTAAAAATAAAGGGAAGTTGGATATCGTTTCTTATCTGAAGAGAATTACTTTTGGTGTCCTTTCACAAGATTCTTGCAAAAACGGTGTCCCAATAACCTGCTAAAGTTCGATTTATTTCTCTACGCATAAAAAGCATCCATACAAACATTAATTTCCATTTATATGAATCATTTGATTAAGTAAAGTAAATATTTTACAAAAAGTAGAACGCGGAAAATTCACGATAAATATGAATTAAGTAAACGTTTCACTATAAATTAAATATATTATTGACTTTAATTATCTGAGTGATTTATTATTATAAGAACTGGCAACAGAACAGAGGTAAACAGAAACTGCAACGACTTCTACTGATATCGAAATAAACTTTTTCTTTATAATTGCTTTTTATATTAATTTAAACTTAATTTTATGGCAATAACAATGCGAATTTCAACCAGACTTTAGAAACACAAACATAATTTGTATCTTATAGAAATTGAACCCACGGCACCACTTTATTGTAGCGACGGTGAATGCCTTAAACAATACACCAAAGATTGTCTTTGGTAAAAACGATTGGTATAAAAAAATGCAGTAACTAAGCAAATGTTTGCTGTATTAATAACACCTAATATTCCTCAAACTAAAACAAACATTATAAGCATTTAAACACTTTTCCAGTATTTTTCAAACAATATAACGGTGTTATAAAAATATTATTAGCATTTAGGTCTCTTAACATTTACTCGTTACTGCTAATTTTGACCACAATTTTTTAACTGTTTATATAAAAGTTTATGAAGTGTTTAAATACTGAATTTGAAATTAGGAATTAGAGAAGAAATATTATGTTTACATTTTTATGTTATTTTTTCATTAATGGACGTTTTATTTTTTATACATGTTATGCATAAAGTCTCATGGATTTATTTATACTAATATTTCGTTTTACGATTCCTTATTACTATAACTTAGGTTTACCTAAATGAATTTTCACTGACTAGCTTCTATCCGTGACTTTTTCTATATGTATTAGCTGGACAAAAGTATCCTGTGTAAAATATCTAGGCTACAAATGACAAAATGCCAAAGGTCATCAAAATCCATTCAGGAAGTTTTCATACAAGGGCAACGATTATACATACGTCTATTCACATACATATGCGAATTTATAATGTCGGTAGGATACATACAAAAGCACCCGGATATCGAAACAATACAAACTGGATTATAGAACCTTGTTACCTCAAACAAATCACATTACAAAAGTCTTTGTGTGTGACAATAACATTAAAACTAACTCATCACGGTTCAATGAACTTATTGAATTACACTTTACAGTGGAGAATATCAAGTTACTTATAATATATTATACACATGTTTGTATGTGTAGTATTTAGAGAGGAGACGTGATGAGAATGAAACTTAACTAGTTCTATAGAATATACTGTCTTTGTTTAATTGAGAAATTCGGTATAGCATAGAATGGGCTTATTATGGGGTAAATAACCTTTAAAAAGGTAGTGTTTTATTCAATTCTTTTTACGCTTTAACGTAAATAGAGTTGTAGCGATAAAAACCCAATTTTTGCGGTAACATAATTATGAGTAAAGGTGTCAATATAAGATACAAAATATTGCTAAATGATTACTCATCAACTAAAAACCGAAACTCAGATGTCCTACAAATAGGATCACCTATATCACTTTATTTTAATCATGACTAACAACAATTTCAGAAGGGGAAGACACCTCACCTATCAGCAATATAACGCAACCCTTGTCCAATAAACAGTAGGTATCCCCCCTCCCCCACGTGACCCCGTCATATGTAAATACTTGAACCCTTAACTGGAAACTAATTTGTTCAGTAAAAACGTCAGCGGAACTATTTTATTAGTTCCCTTCTCACCTCGCTGCATAATGGCGTCGTTCTGATAAATATGTATGAGCAAAGTTATTTAATTTAGAGCTGGTGTCCACCCGCTCCTGAATAATGTCGACAACAAAAGTTTGCCTTAAATATGGATAAAGCAAGGATAGGGAAATGCCTTGAGGAAACGCTTCGACAAGCAACTTGCTCTTTGTCATTGGGAAAACTGTCTTCTTTGAAGAAAACTGCAGTCTATAGCCGCCTAAGACTAACAATAATGTAACGCGATAAGTTTAATATGGCACATACTATATGTATATTGTGCAATATTATTAATCGTCTACGGTCAGCTCAGTGTTGCAAGATTTTACAAATATAAAATGTATATTTTCTTATATGTATAGTCGATTATATTATTTTCTTATATCGAGTCAGCTAGTTATAATATAAAATTAGTGATCTGAGTCAATACCTTTCAATATTGCGTACTTGATGATTTTCCCTCAAGAAAATGATGTGATAAGATTAAACTATAAAGTCTATAGCCTTTATTATCCGCAGGCTATATTTTCAGGCTATTACTAAAATACTGAGAGCGATATTTTCCAGGCACATAAAGCTAGAATTACAGCCGCATTAAACCCGACGCGATAAAAACCCTGATTAAAAAATATAACTGAAATAGTATCTTTTTATTTTATTTGAATTTTCCGATGTTGGGAAATGTTTGACTTTTCAGTTTGACGTTAAATTCCGCACATTTTTGTTCAGAAAAGTATTTGCGATAAAGTCTGATCGTTTAATACAAAGGGCAAAACTTTTAAATTGTGATAATATACCTACTATGTGTAGTGAGAGATGGTAGTTGTAGGAAATATCATGGATTATTTACCTACATTTTCTAGTAAATGAGTTAGTTTGAGGTAATGCGACCTGACCGACACCAACAAACTAAATTAAATAAAGCGTTATCATTATTTTAATAATATATTATGTAATCAAAGCTGGGTGGCTTTCACATCTACAGAGAAGATATTGAGGTCATAATGACTGACCTGTTTTGAATCAAGTTGTGTTTTAAGTTCGAGGTCCATTATTTGGAATAAAGTCAAGAAGTATAATAAATAAAGTCTTTGTCAGATTAGCTATAGCCTACTCATATTTTATTTCGTAAAATCATCAAGAGCCATTTCCTCCCAAAATTTCCTGTAGGAAACAATACGAATATAATATTGACTTGCAACAAAACAGTAACAACACAATCAGAGCGCGGCTTAATTCTGTAACCGTCTTATTTTAATATCCGCCACAAAACAGAACAGGTAAATAACTTAAAGAAACGGATGCAATATCTACAATGGCGAATCTTCGGAAACAGTCGAGTTGCGGTAATGTGCGCCAAATTGCGGTAAAACCCGGTAGCATGGCGGTAAAACCCTGTAACATGGCGGCAAAACCCCGCATTGTGCGGTAACGTTGTGATTCGTTCAGTGTGTTGTGAAATTCAGTAAGATGCGGTAAAATTCGGTAAACTTTATGTCTTGTGTTTGTGTTCTTTGTTCTGTGGTTTATTTGCACTAAATAATGCTTGTTTTTCGGTTGTTTAAGTTATAACACAATAAAAGCTTCGTGGATTTACCGCAATATAATAAAGTTTAATAAAATGCCCAAAGGAGTAGATTGCTTTCAATTTGTTTATTCAGTTTTAATTACGTTCTATTCACATATTTGAAGTACGATAGTGTTAGCATGTTTTAGAAATACATTTTAATAGTAATAAAAGTAGAATTAAGTCAACTTTATATGTTTACACACAATCAAGTTGAATAGACTCAAACAAACATTTAATATTCATACGCAAGACCTATTAACATTAACGAAGACCTAAAGCTATTAACATTTCACACAAAAGACTGTAAATGGTTTCAACATAGCAAAGTTCGGGATTTTTTCAATTATGATAATTTCAGGCTGCAAAGTGCACACACTGCACATTGCACTGGGTAACGATCATAGTCGCCTACGAGATGCTATGCAATGATATTATGCTAAAATGTATGATGTTATATTCTAAAAGTGCTTCATTAGGATTTTCTACGGGATTTTTCGTAGAGCAAGCTTTTTAGGTTTGTGTGCTTTAGTGCAGCTTAGTGTCTTCTGTAGATGCCGTTTTATATATTTTGTTTTTTTTTTATTCACGCTTGTTATTATATTTCTTGTTATTGTTTTACGTAAAATGGTTGAACCTATTTTTATCAACCATGTCTTATTGCAAGTTAGATATCCCCATTCGTTTGCTACTCCACTATGATGCATAATTATATTTACCAATATTTTTTTTAGCGTGTTGAGTCTATCAACCATCATTTTTCATCTCCATTCCGATCCCCAATATCTTGTTTATGGTTAAATTGATTTTACTTCAACAGATCCAAGAAACAACCCGTCCAAAGTACCTAAGCTCTACGGTGCTACAGACAGACAAATAGCAGTCAGCCTTATAACCTCCACTTTTTATTTATAAATGTTATCAAAATAAACTTATTCCTGTTTATAACAATTAAACACTACACGAATAAATTCAAATTCAAAAGCCAGTGATTGTAAACTTTTAATCATAAATCTAAAACACATTTTCACTACACGTAAGCGTTACACAGAGTCACATATCATTGTCAACCGCAGCGAAACTGTTTATTACCCCTGTTTTATTGCGGTAATACCGGCATTACTGGTAATGTGAACATATTACACAATCATAACTATTTACTTCATTATTTTATTTAAATGGTAATGGGATCCGTTACCTGATTGAGGTTAACAAAAACCACGTCGGATCGATCTCTGCGGTTAAGCTACACCTGCTGAGGTTGTTCTGTGGAGGTTTAAACCAAAATTGGAAACCGTCTCCAACATAGTTGGAGTATAACAATAGTATATCATGCGTTGATAGTTTAGTACAAATTACCCCAACACGAGCATTACTTTTTGGTGAATAATTAACTATAGATTAACTGCAGTACGTTTTATTCTACGACGACACCATATTTATCGTATACCTACAGCCAACTATTTCATCTAAACATTAGCTGAAACAAATATTTCCATTACCTATCAGTATTTATTGATTCGTACGGAATCCCTTTAGGAAATAATGCGTAAATGTCATCAGCCGCGTCAAACGGAGCTCGCGTGATTGTTTATTTCACGGCAACACAATCACGCGATGTTATGTCGGCAAACACGCCGCGCAAACAGAATCAAATCACTCACACTGATCTCTCACTCACACACGTCATGTTGTCTATATTCTGTCTCTTTCGACTCACGAGATGTTTTCTTTGCGGTCTAGTGATTTGAGGATTATTTGGAATGTATTAACGGTGAATAGTTTTGATTTAGTTAAAGTGGCTGTTGATTTTGTAAGACGTATATACGTGTAGTTAGAATGTATACACCTTGGTGCTTTAAATATACTATAAAAATTAAATTGTTTAATGTGACATAATGATTGAGATTGCTACTGTGTCTTTTTTGCATTTACTTTGATACAACAACAGAAGATAAAAAAAATAACCACAAATTTATTTTCAGAATAATTCAGGCCACATACCAACCATTCGTGGTTATATTAATAGACTGAATCCAAATAAAGACGACGTCATTATCTTTGCTACGTGTATCCTTTGAGCAGTTTCCTCATCGATACAAAAAAGGCATTTTTTATTTCGACAATAGATCACAAGGTTTACAATTTGTCTCGATCCCTGCGTGTCACGCTCGCAAGTCAATTGGGCCGAGAGCGGGACAAGATGTGGCCGAGACTGGGTAAAGTCGGGCAAATCGTTTGATTGTCTGCACGCCGCGGCCGGATACCGCTCGCTACGTGACAACGGACGTCTAATAAGCGTGATTGGACGTGATCAGCGGTCGACGATATTTTGTAAATTAATTCTTGTGCGTGTTGTCGGTTTGGTAAATGATGGTTATTTGGAACTATGTAGGTTACTGGTGTTAGAGGAAAATAAGTTTTTGTTTCTCCAGTTTACTAGTCTAGTAGTATTTAGTTCGAAATAAAGATACACCTAAATGCTGCAGAAAGACATAAACGAGTGAAACTATATTATTATCTATAAAACGTCGCATTACATGAGTATTATCTAATATTACTGGAAAATTAACGCAATAATTTCGCGTTATTACATTAATTTGCTTGACATTTCAGTTCAGCTTACAGTCGTTGTGTTTGCAAGCCGAAAATTCGGATTTTCAGTATAATTATTTATGTACAAAATTTATACTCACCACACATATCCATATGCGAATATGACTAACAATAGGTCAACCTACAATTACCCAACTACGTAACAAGGAAGGAATTTCTCATACACAACATTTTTCACAAATTCTTTAAAAGAATTCTCACCAAATAGTTCTATTTCTATCTGTACATCAGTTTGTCGTATTTTCGCTGACACGGCGGCGGGCCATCAACACGCTCCGGCCGGGGCCGCTTTCTCGCCGCCTCGTCTTACACTCGGCCGGCCGTAACGAGCGAGCACACGGCTTAGTACTATGTGCTCTTAGATCGTAAACCAAGATAGTGTTGTGTCTATGCAGGGATTACGTAGACACGATTTTGGTGGAAAAGTTTTAAATAAGGCTTTGTTTTTGTGTAGTTTTTATAGTGTTTACCTTATAAAAGTATTGGTTAGTAACCTGCTGGCTGGTTTTAGTGTCGGTTAAAGCGTTCAATTATTTAAACGGGAAGGAGCTTTCGTTACATGTAAATATGTATCACATAGCTTATCAATATTAGGTGTCACTTTATTTAACAGATTTGTTATCCGACGCTAATTTATCAAATGTTAATCTGGCCTTAGTTTATGTCCTTTTATCTATCATGCAGGCTAGCCGTCACATAAGGGTCGATTACGGTACCTATAATTACCAGCCAGTTTCGCGACTGACATAACCATGAGTCGCGAAACTGGTTTGAAATGTTTCCAATAGTAACTAAAACATTCAACATTTTTGCGTAAGTAGGTACCTCTTTGTAGGGATTACTTTAAATACTAAAGTCTCGAATTCTCTATTAACTATTTTGTATAGACAACAACAAGATAGTTGCTTCACTTCTAAAGTGCGATACTTATAAATGTTTCACAAAATATCAGCGCTACCTTTCAGGTATTACGTTTTAGTATTCAAAACGGAATATTTTAGCATCTACTTACTAGATAAAATTCCATATTTTCTATGCCAAGTAAATGAAACTAGATTCCTGCTTATATTATGAACTACAGAGATAGGGTAAGTGAAAGTGACGTGAAAGCCTCTCTACGCTTTCATTTTCTAAACTACTAAATCAATATTGATGAAATTCGTCTTGGACATAGTTTATCTGGTATCAAACATGGGCTACTTTTTTGTATAAATCAACCCCTATTAAATTTAAGAAAAGTAGATTCTTTTTAGCAAACAAAGTGACAACTCAGCAATAAGGCTGGTCACATTGTTACAGGTATCAATACACAATATAAAAAGCGTTATATTACTGATTCTATCAAGTTACAAGCACTGCGAGCGCTTGAAGCGCAGGCAATGTACATCGCTCGCTGCGAGAGCGTCGTTTCAAACGATAATACCTGCATCATGAGTCGGCTGCGTTTGTTTTTATTTCCTCTAGAATCTTCTGTGTGTTCCGATATTATGAGGACATTCGAGTTTTGTTTGGTGTCATTTATGCAAGGCGCTTTTGAAATACAGAGATATTTCTAGTTATATTTTACTGAAGCTATAATAATGTATGATATACCTAATTACTGTCGTGTAATAGGGATGATGACTAATTTTGTTTTTTAAGTCCATCTTGTAGATTGTGAAAAATAATTACACACGTAATTGTAATTTTTGTGCATAATCAAATTATTACCGCAATACAATGAGTTGAAAAATCTCATGACGTCACGTTAGAGGACAAAATGTACAACACCGTGACGTCATTAGCTCCATAATTTTAATGATTTTTATGTAAGTTATTATATACGTTTTTAATGAAAAAAAACGCGTCTAATATTTCTAAATTATCTGACTGGCGGATCTACATCTTGTATAATAGGCAAGGAATTAAAATAAACAAACAAGCCATGTTAACAAAAGGGCTTATACATTTTAAATAATTAAAATAATAGTACATATTACTTTTCACTATTATTTTATATAATATTTTCCATTGCGAGAAGAATCATAATTATACGAATAATAAAATAAAATAGGTAGCAAGTGAAACTTTGTTAATTAAGTATTTAATTATAAACTAAATTAGAACGAGTCTCTCCCCGGAGTCGAAGCTTTGTTTTATATTTTAGTTTGTGAAATTAAAATACAGGCAGAAATGTTAGAGTATACCTATTTTGTTTCCGAGAGCTTTATTAGTGATCGTTTTGTTCATTTTCAGTTTTAATATCTCCATACTATAAAGGATTCAATTAATCATACATATAAGTAATTATTATTATTGTTTCTTTGGGCATGGGCATGGCACCCTACGGCCAAGAGAAGCATGTGGTAAGGCCTTGAATTAGCGTCGCTAACCAAATGCATATCAGAGACTTTGCTCACCTTAAACTATTTTTAAAAAAATCACTTTTTTGCTTATAACTTCTTTAATTGTTCATTTAGGGCAAAAGTTAGACATATATGTAGGCAAAATTATTTGCTACAAATTATGCTTTTACAATTTTATTGTAAGACGCATAGTTTCCGAGATATAGCGAAAAAAAGTGTTGGTGGCGACCCCACAAACTTCAAGTTAAGCTAACCTACATGTTCCAAAAATATAATTGCGTGCTCTAAGAAATGTAAAGCTCATGTAACATTTCAATGGACTATTTAGATAAATAATTGTATGTAACAATACTTTTGAAGTTACTGGGTTGAAACCTTCGACTACATAAATGGAAGGCAAATTCGCTAGGTTTGGGCTATTGCACCCTCACGCGGCTATTACTATACTTTTTCCCTCTTATTCATAAAAATATATGAAGTTATGAAATGCTTATAAAGTGTTATGTTCCTTTCACTCCTTAGCGAAATAAAAAATATAGAAAACATATTAAAGTAGCTTTTTAACTAAAATAGGTTTATAGTGTGTTTATGAATAAGAGGGTTTGACTAATACAAGTAAGTTAAGTACTTATAACTATTTCAAAGTTAGATATCACATAACAGGTAGTTCTCAGAACGAAAACCATTTAAACAAGTAAAAGGCATAAAGGTGAGTTGTAACGTTAAACTGTAACTAATATGATGTACGCTCAGTGTGGCCTCGACAAAGTGGACGTATTACTGTAGAGAAGTTGCAGGGACAGTCGCGTGATGAGATTAGTTCATACGGCTTGTTCCTTAGGGTTTAGAAGTGTGTGCTAGTGATATTTTAGTTTTGATAGTAAGTTTTTGTATTTCGGGTATAGATAAACATATTTTTCAGTATTAGTAGCTTTTGTTTTCAAGTTCAAAACTACTCAAATATTTTTTATTAAATATGAACAACCACTTGCTTAAATGCTGTCTAAATCGGGTAAACAGCTCAGCTGATTTCCATACAGCAGACAGATCGAGTTAGTTCAGCCTTCCTATCTATACAATTATTGCGTAAGTTCAGATTTCTGTTTTTTTGCTATCTAAACATAGGGTACTGAACTACTACTAAAACATCCATTACATAAAACGAACTCTATTATATTTTCTTTTACGTGAAAAAACATGAATGAGTTGAACCTGGCACCTTATAAACCGCAGCAACTGCATGCTAATGTTATTACCAAAAATATGCAAAATGTACCACATAAAACATCAGCTTAAGGAATACATATTTCTTCTAACATGTCACCGGTAAATAGCCGGGGTGTTGGCCACTTGCCAGTAGTTTGGCCAACGTTTGTGCTAATGCCATATTCAGAGCGCGTGGCGGCCGCTCCTTGTGTCCGCTGATATTGGGCACGTGACACCTAATAGTCCGTGATACTAAATACATACGAATGGTAGATTGTTGAAGGTTTGCCCTAATTAGGTTGTGAGTATGAGGTGCTTGATTGAAAATAGGTAATAAATAAGTCTTTGAAGATTTTTTTTTTTACGGAATATTGGGTGATAGAATATATCACTTTTATAAGTTTAACTTAATATTAATTGACACCTCAATGTCGTGTTTCTTGTTACTTTCTGCTTCTTCATGTCTTATGCAAAAAGTTTGTTAATTTTTTAAGTGATTGTACCAAAAAGTCGTTACAATTACTATTTTTTTACGAATACAATTAAAAAGAAAAAACCTGTTTCTCAGTTTTTTTAACTTTAGCAGTGAAACTACTGATCCAATTTTGAAGACTTTCAAGAATAGTGCACCCGTAAAGTATAAAGCAATTCCAAAAATCTAACTCTAACTGTAACTGCGGCAGATAGCAGAGAAACATTTAAAACATAAATAAAGCCATCGTATCGTGGAGGTGTTTCCTCGCTCGTTACTTACAGTTCTATCGTTCACAACGTCTCAGTACTTCAGCCGCGATAACTGAACGAATGCTTGCATGCGGGCTTAGCGTTCTGTTTAGTACTTGCTGGCTACAGTTTTTGGGAAAGTTTTATGCTATTGTGGTTGGGATTTTAGCCATTAATATTTCAAAGAAAATGGAGCATGCTTCTGTTTTTAGCTCTTCACTATTGATACTTTAAGTTTTTTCAATCACAAACGGTCTTAAAGACAGTGTGTCGAGGGACAAATCAACTTAAGTAAAAAATTAAGAAGATCAACGGATAATTCAGTTATTCAGTGACTGAAACATAAACCGTTGTTACAATTCTTACTTCTGAAAATAAATACCTTCTTCCTGGTTCCGGCCAACAGTATATAAATAGCTCTACGAAAATATGAGCTTACAATAAAAATTGTCGATTGTACAAATCCCAAAAGTAAGTAAGAATCGATGGCGGTACGTGAGTAGCGGAGCGCATAATTAGAATAAAGCCGCCGAGGCCGATGTCCGCCGCCATTAGAACAACGACACCGTGAAATTACATATCATACATACATACAGAGATATATTGTATTACATACGGATATACGGTCAGGTATTTCAATCTATGAGAAATCAGTCAGCTGTGTTTTATTTCTTTAACTCGATGGTTCAGAATCTGTTTACATTCTTGACTCTTGTTTGCTTCCGTGTCTTGGTTGACGTTCTTCATTCCCATGTTTATGTGTTTCAGATTTAGTATTACTGGTCAGTAGGACTTAGTATTACTGGTCTAAGGATAATTTCATAGAGTTTTCTTCATAGAGTTGTGCCAAAAAAGTAATATACATTGGTTACGGCTCAAGTTTTGAGCAGACTTAACTTTTTCAGAACGGGTTTGGACTACACTATACCAAAAAAAACATGTTACTATTCATGTTTTAATAATTTTTTACAGTCTTAAATATGTATATCGCTCTTAAAATACCTTAAACATCGTCTGTCTCAAGTGATTCACCTGCAGCTTGCAAGTGTCTTAATACACCTCACTCCCATAATAGCACTGACCTCTCTATATAACGCGTACCTCCGCGAGGTCCAGTGCGTCGTAAACCAAGTTATGGCGGCCATAGCCCTGTAACGCCACATAACCACCGCGTTACGAGATAGTCTTACTGCAGTCAATGTTATAGAGAGGTTATTCTTCAAGTGTTTATAACCAGTTGCTCGGAGCAGAGGGAGTATAAATCGTATGAATACGCCTTTATGTGCTTTTTCTGGAGCAATGTACATATATTTTAGTTTGAGTTGCGTACAAAATATCGTCTACTTATCGGTCAAGGGGTCAATTTTGATTAGAAAGGGTGATCTTATATTTTAAATAGGTGCGGGATAGCCTACGTCTACACTGTTTCCTAAGACGTACAATTTTGATGGACTATGTTGGACTCTGGGCCTTTAATGAACCTCTGAAGTAAATAAGTCTGTTTGGCGGTTTCGCAGTAAAAACGAAACAAACTGACAGACATCTCTAATGATAGTGAGTATGTACTTACTGTTTGTTAATTGTTTGCATGTAAAGTTCCCATAACTAAATACTAAGTTCGAATTGCCTTTAAAAAGGCCTATAAACCTCTAGGGCAAAGTGTGCATACATACGTATGTCCTGTGGCACTGACATTACTTTTTATCGCGTCATAAAAACGGAGCAGAATTACTTATTTTGACAGCGATTTCATTGCACAACTCACATTGTTTATTTAACAAGTAAATAAAGTGTACACTCATTCTCAAAAGTCACTCTTGTGTATTAAAAACATCACTTTTATTTATTCGTTATTATCGATCTTTTTATAATAATAATAATAATAATAAAATAATAAAATATAGTTTATTTCTCTCAAAAGGTACAATGTATTCTTATAATTATAGATACTACATGAGCGGAACCTTGTTGAGAGCTGGAGTCTGAGCTAGGTTCGAAACCTGTGTGACAGATCTCCAGGCCTCACCTCTAGATATTACTTAAATGACTTAGTAGCTACAACTAATTGTTTAAACAGTGTCAAAAGAACAATGATTATAGAGAGACAATTTAAATACAGATTAAGAAAATATTATTGATTAAGAAAAATAGTGTGTGAGAATTGTGTGTGTATAGTGTGTATGAACTGATGTGTGTAAAAGTGTGTTCGTAGTGCCACATTAACATAAAAAATATGAAAAATATGAAAAATATGGTTTTATTATCTACTTTAATGTACAAATAATTTTTTCAGTAGCGTCATAGTCTAAATCACTTAGCCAATGTGTAACTTTCCTTTTGCATTCATTCTTCGTCATTGGGTACAAATTCAGAATTTTGTTCAGTCTATTGTACAGATAATTTCCCAGGAAGTAAAAAGACCTTTGGGCTAATCTAGTTTTGACCGAGATCGAGGGGCAAACGTTGTATTTGCGACGAACGTGGTCTGCCTTTTAAAAACTCTTTGGAAGTAACAAACACTTACTATAGTTTGTTGAATCCAATGTTTTATTGTTTAATAGAAATAATCACATAACCCTTCTTTGTGTTGCGCTGTCGGGTGTTGCGCTGTTGGGTGATATCTAAAAAGTTA
Organism: Anticarsia gemmatalis; assembly: GCF_050436995.1. Lineage (NCBI taxonomy): Eukaryota > Metazoa > Arthropoda > Insecta > Lepidoptera > Erebidae > Anticarsia > Anticarsia gemmatalis. The sequence continues at coordinate 143,945 of NC_134764.1, read as the reverse complement.
CAGAATACATGGAACTATAGTTTAGCCTGCATTTGAACTATAATAGCTTGTTCTTTATTAGATCAATACAGTTAAGGAAAAATATTATTAAGTATAGTCACCCAAATGCAAGGGGCATTTGGGTGACTTTCCAAATCCTCTCATCGCCAATCCCCCCTATCGGCGGCAAGATCCGACCAGTCCTAATATACGCCTAGGTTATCCCGGCATCTTTGTTTGGATCTTCCGCGCCTGAGATGACCATCAACATAATAATAGTACTGAAATTTAAGTTTATTAAAGTAAAGTATATCAAAAGTATAGCAGTACAATAGCCAAGTCTCGTAGCCGGGAGCTCACAGCGCAGGCCAAGTTAAAGCCCGCTGAAAGGTTTAAGCCGGGGGCTTGTGCACGATACCATCGGCGACATAACGTACTACCGGGACACGTACATACACTGATGGTTTAATTGTGTTTTATTAAGTATATTGGATATTGGAATATGTTGACGACGGTAAGTTATTTGTGTGGTTATAACTACGCTATGTGCAAGGATTGTGCGTTTGATTTCCGTAAGGAATTTATTGAAAGTGCTGTAGTTAAGGTTTTTCTGGCCGTGGTAAATTCAATTCCCACATGATATATAAATATTTCAGAATTTAATCTTTTTAAGATAATCTTCTTCTTCTTATCGTATGGTTAGTAGTCAACCTAGTGTCCAAGTTGTTCAGTACGCCCGTAGGCCTTAGACGTGGCTTAACGACTGTTATCTTAATAAACTATAACCGGGACCGATTTCTTACGTGCCCTCCAAAGGATGGAGACGCCCAGTTCAAATACCACTATGTGGTCACCGATCTGTAGAATAGCCACGCCAAGGGTTCCTTAATCCACAGATCGTTTACCGACCGGCTATGAACAGATCTAATTTTACTTCGTTATGAATAAAGCTTTAGTAACACAAAATCCATTTGTAATGCAAAAATACCTAAAAACACTTGGAAGGAAAACCCAAAAAATATAAGCAAGCATTACCTAAAATACGAATAAGCCGTCAATTCTCGAACACATTAAGCTAATAAGTAACGTAAAGTGACAGCTCTAAACAGAACGCTAATATTTATACTGCTATTTACTTCGCGATTCAAATCAATTGCAAGTAAACGATTTGTGTTCAAATACAAACAACGTTTTCTTCTACATCTGCTCTTGACGTTTGAATTTAAAACCGCTTCGTTGTATTCGTTCTTTAAAGGTGGTCGAGTGGAGACTCGGCTTTATTTGCGATTTGCATTTAGTTTGTAGTTTATTATTTTACTAATATTGTAAATGTTGAAAGTTTGGATGTTTGTTAGTCAGTGAAGGTAATATTGAGCAGATTTTGATGAAATTTCATACACAGTTTATGACTAGTAAATAGATATGCGAAGGTTTTTTTTTATATCGAGAAATCTTATTTATAATGTTGTAAATGATAATGTATGTTTCTTTTTTTCAGGTAAGCGGCTGAACAAATAAAATAAGATTTCTTATCGTGAGTATGTACTCATTTACTAATCTCTCTTTTACAAATTGTAAATGTTATGACTTATAATTATCACCCATTTAACTCAGTGGTATCAACAAAGGTATATGAAATACACCAACTTTACACGTGTTATATTTGGAGTAATATATTTTTAAACTATGAAACTACACGCGCAACTTAACTCCGAGCTCCGGTGGGTTTCAAACTCAGGGCATTGACTTGGACAATAAATGCGGTTAAAATAAGAGAGATTTTTTTAAAAACAATACTTATTCAACAAAATGTTTGTCATTTATAAACAAGTATCATTCGTATCGTAAATAAAATGATCCATATTTCAGTGAAACAATCTCTCTGTACAAAGCGCTCGAATAAAAATCACATTTCAATTGAAACGTCTGGCGTAAACAATATTCGTTTCATTTGAGAGCGCGGTTTATGAGAGTCATTACTGTAAAGAGCGGTGGCGTTCGTACTGCGTCGTACCGCATCGTACGGCATCGTACCGCGTCGTACCGCATCGTACCGCGTCGTACCGCATCGTACCGCGTCGTACCGCATCGTACCGCGTCGTATCGCATCGCATCGCACCGCATCCCACCGCATCGAGCACATTTATTACCACAGATTTTAATGTCGCATTTAATACACCACTAAATAAGCATTGAGTGAGTTTAAAGTGTTTCATTTATAGTTGAAATGAAATTTGACAGCGGTCGGGCGCGACCGATAGCGGGCTGCGGCCGATGTCGGTCGTATGCGTATGAGTATTCATTTGTGGGAATTTTAATTGTTATTAATCGTTTTGATCACTTTTAAGTTATGCTTTTGACCTGAAGGTAAGGGCAGCTCCGTGGTTCAGTGATTGTGACGTTGTTTGTTGTACTACTCATGGCGTAATGAATTCGTGCGTTTGATGCCCACAAAAAATTAATATTTTGTAAATAGTAAAAGTCCCAGCATCACAAGAGCGATTCTTGGTACGTTTGGTCGTTGAAGAAAAAAAAAATAGTTTCATAGAAAATGAAGTTATATTCGTGGAAATTATCGCAGGCGACGCCGCGGGCAAGTACTATGTGTACATATAATTTACATTTGATACAGTGAAACTGACTCGTAATAATTGCTTCCACTTGATATTATTCGCACGCGTTAACAACGTATGCAGTTAAATTATAACTCGTTTACGTTGAGTACACATTTACACAGAAGTGTTATGGAGAAATTGCACACCATAGCAGTATACTGAGGGGACTAATTACCATGTTTTCCTAACCTTATCGTGAAATGTTTTACGAAAAACTAAACAGCATTTTAGCAAAAATGTTTTTTTTTATTATTTTTCTCGCTCACCAATCGATAACACTAGATGTAGGAAATGACGCTAATGACTATGTTAATAACAGAATTGCAATAATTTGAGTTCTCTATTTTTACTACGTTATTAAGATTTACTCAATTTCTGCAGCTACCACATTAAATGATGTCCAAACTATGACATGTCTCAAATTAATCATTTGCCTTATGTAGCCATCAGTGAATGTTTTCTCACGTTTTGGTATATCGCGTCACATTGCATACAAATCATCACATTAATCGCTCACGTAGGACAAAAAGTTGAACAACTGGCAATTCAGTAGGATTAAGAGTGAGTCCTTGACAGTCGACAGTGCGTAATGTCTCTTAGAGCGAAGGTTTTCCCGCGAGTGCACGAGAGCCAACGAGTATTACAGTTATTAATTACGAGCTACGCGGCGTAGCACTCCTACACACGCGGATTAGTTCGAATGCGCCGTAGCACCTGCGTAGCACTTATGTAGCAGCTTTTGTAGCCAGTGCCTCGTTTCAAATGAGTTTATTTTTCGTCTGTTATTTTGTTAGTCTCTAACATTAAGCTGAAGAATTAATATAATTTATATTTCTATTACACTTTAGTTTGAAACTAATTTTCATTAGTATGCGTTTGTGTATTGAAACTTAATTACATGAATATGAAGTATAATTAAATGTTAAAATCACCATTAGTTGGAATACCGAACGATTTTGCTGTATACGGCAATAGTACATCATCATCATCATCATCTCAGCCGGGAATCGTCCACTGCTGGACAAAGGCCTCCCCCATCGAGCGCCAATAGGACCGGTCCTGGGCCGCCCTCATCCATCGGACTCCGGCAACCCTTACCAGGTCAGGTAATAGTACATACAACGTTCGAATCTGTAACCAAGCATAATCATTTTAGTGTATATTTGACAATTATATTTTTTTATCTGAAAATGACATGGGTTTCTGCTATTAGAAGAGAAAACGACAAATATTTGCTCGTTAAATATAATATAACTTAGATCACCTAAACGGTTGCAACTACAGGAAATACCTGGAAACGTTATAAAACTGTATACGATTACTTACCCCCTACTCCCCCCTTCCACCCCCTTGCCCTATGCGTCGTCGGCTCAAAGTCATTCGTATTATAACTGAGTTAGTTCCACGCAAGTTTCATGTTATAAGCAGAGTTTAATTGCTTCGACCGCGCGTTTGTACGTTTTATAGTTATAACTAACTGTTTAGTGTCGAATAAGTGACGGCTATTGGCGAGAATTGTTGTTTTGATTCATTTATTTGTTAAAGAATTTTATGCTCAAAAGAATTGAGACTGTGGAAATAGTGTTGCAGATTTATTATCTGTGCCAAGCATAAAATTGCTGTAAAAAATTAACATTTAGTTTATCGAGGCTAATGGAGTAGTTGAGTTTAAATATAATTATTTTTACCCAATGGATTGGTAACTAAGGTTTAACCTGGTTGACAAGTAAAATTTATGAACGCACCCGAAAAGATAGCACAATGTTTATACCGTACAAAAGAAGCTCACCGGAATTCTGCGGAAAAAGTCGAAACAAAATGAAAAAAAAGGTTATTTTAAACTTCTAACCGTAAAGCAAACATCTAACTGGTGGTATCGTTTAAACTCGGCTAATCTAACTTGAGTGCATTCCTGCCGACTTCTAACAACTTTGATGGCGCCTCGCTTCACCGGCTACAAGAAAAAAATATAGGTTTTTTATCTAACTGCTGATGGAGATGCTTTTGATTATAAGTTACTGGTTACCTGCTTTAGTTTTGATGTCAAAGGTCAAGAAATATTTAATATTTTTAATTTAAGGTATTAATTGCATAATTTTGATAAAGTATAAAGTTGCTTTTGTAAATGTATTTAACTTTTGATGTCGAAAAAAGTATAGTTCGAGAAATTAGTGAAGCAATACTCAATTAATTGATTTAGATTTGGGTATCACCTAATAATTCATATGAATTTAGGCGCTTTGATTTCTGCCTTACTTATTTAGGAGCTCGTATGCTGCAATAGCTTAGTTAAAATCAATCAAAACTAAGCCCCTTTGTGTATCAACTCAGAATTAACGATCGCATCAAATTATCGAGCACCATAAGCAATGTTTGCGAACGATCACAATTTGCCAGTCAAATGTGCAAACTACCAGACTGTTTGTGGCCGCGTCGCTCCACCCAGCACAGCACAGCACAGCACCGCACAGTCCCGCAAGACCTCGCACCACCTCGCACAACTTCGCTCAGCAGCTGGCCACTATGTTTTTCAGCCCGATTTACTCGCAAAGAGAATCCGCACACTCCGCCTCTAAAATTAGCACTTCAAAAGGCAAAGAGTCTTCCATTTTGAACACGTTTGATGTTGCATTTAGTGTGAATTTAAAATACGGTGGCTCTCTCAAATAGTCGGCGTAATACGTCCTGCAATATGTATGAACGCGCTGATTTTAATGGTCACTACATGTTAGAACTTGGTATTTCTTTTCTGAAACGGCTGTGCAATGATATCCTGCTTTGACAGATTTATGAACGACCAGTATTTTATTTATTTGGTAGTCATTTTAGCGGCTCTGTTATTTGTGTTTAGTTAGTTATTTTGTTGATGTTATGCTATGGATGTGTATTGCGATATGCACTAAATAAATATATGTTTCTTTTCTTTCATTTTGATTTATCATTCCGGGAAAACGCGATATCATTTGAAACAAACTTAATTGCACCACATTCTTTATGCATTTGATCGCTTTTTATATAAAGTTAAACCATGTAGGTGTACACTTGATATTTATTATTATGTTATTTACTACGTAAGAATTGTATTCGTACAAATAATATAATTATACACATTATTCCTAATATTATATTAAAATCATAAATACGAAAGTAACTCTGTCTGTCTATCTATACTACTGTACCAGTTTTAATGAAATTTGTTACAAAGATGGCTAGCTCGCCTTGAAAAAGAACATAAGCCACTTTTTATCTCGAAAATAAGAGAAAATGGCTTAGTAGAAGGGATGAATGCTTGTATTGAAAATTTTGTCTTAAGTCCACCACGCGGACAAAGTCACGTGATATTAAAATTTCTAGTCAAGTGTTCCAATGTGTATTGCACTTGGTCTCTATTACTTATTCCATGTAGTGAAGTGACTTATGATGAGGCTTAGTGTCCGCGCTCTGATTTCATTACAGACGCTTTACGCTGCACTTTAGCTCTGAGAGGAGAGCCATTACTGTGTAAACGTTTTGATTACACTGCGAGGACTTAGAAGAGGTAAACATGAATTACTTACTACGATGTTTATCTCATACTAAAAATAATTTCTAAAGGCTAAGCAAAAGTCATTTAAGTAAGTTTTGATTGTCGGATTATTTCATTTGAAAATGATAACTCAAGAATTGGTTCACCGCGTCACTAATAAACTAGTCCCAAAAATTAAGGGATATAAAAAAAGAATCCAAATTTTTGGGTGATTTTCAACAAGCTGTAACTCCGAGAAAAATGGTCGTACAGAAAAAATAAAAAAAACAAATTGTAGCTCCAAGTGTCTAGTTTTTAGATATGACCATGAAAATTTTTTGTCATGGCCAGGTCTGGAGAAATCCTACGAAAAGTACCAAAAAAAAATTATTCCAAATTTTTTCCCTCCTAAAAAAAGGTCCACGGGCTTCAAAAATTTTTTTTTGATTCTTTCGTTCTAAAGTTCTTTTAGAAAATTTAATCTTCTTTAATTAGCTGTATTCAAAAAGCCTGTACGACGATTTGCCACGGAGTTATCGTCAATCAAAGCAAAAAAGTTATTTTTGACTTTGATATTAAATAACTCCGGATTTAATGATCGTACAGGAAATCAAAGGAGGGTTTTGAAAACTGCACAATATTCTCTATAAGAAAATGTAAACATCTTCTGAGAAAAATTTTTTTTTTGAATTGAAAACTCGGACTGAAATAAAGACAAAAATTCGCAAAATTAAGGATATTTGGATAACTTGGTATAACTTTGGATAAAATGGATGAACGAAGGATATCGTCGGTAATTTTTCAACCTCAAAGTGTCCCCTAAAATCCCTCAAAAATTCAAAGCGCTGCGATTTTTTTTTCATTGTGCCCCGAAGCTGCAAATTCTTTGTTGTTGCAAAAATCACCATTATGAGCAATTTTGTGATTTTTATTCATTTTCTTAATAAAAAATTTTTTTTCTCTCTAAAATCTTTATTTTTTCGATTAAAAAGCAAATCGCAAAACGAGAGATCGTCTATCGCTGCCATGAAGTCAAAATCGAGATTCGTCAGTCCATAAGACACTGGTCCACTATCTACGACCCCAATCGTGATGGTCATGCGCATAAGCCAATCGGGCTCGACGATGTCGTGGAGTGAGCATAGGCGCGCGATTTGCTTTTTAATCAAAAAAATAAAGATTTTAGAGAGAAAAAAAAATTATTAAAAAAATGAATAAGAATCACAAAATTGCTCACAATGGTGATTTTTGCAACAACAAAGAATTTGAAGCTTCGGGGCACATTGAAAAAAAAATCGCAGCGCTTTGAATTTTTGAGGGATTTTAGGGGACACTTTGAGGTTGAAAAATTACCGACGATATCGTTCGTTCATCCATTTTATCCAAAGTTATACCAAGTTATCCAAATATCCTTAATTTTGCGAATTTTTGTCTTTTTTTCAGTCCGAGTTTTCAATTCAAAAAAAAAATTTTTCTCAGAAGATGTTTACATTTTCTTATAGAGAATATTGTGCAGTTTTCAAAACCCTCCTTTGATTTCCTGTACGATCATTAAATCCGGAGTTATTGAATATCAAAGTCAAAAATAACTTTTTTGCTTTGATTGACGATAACTCCGTGGCAAATCGTCGTACAGGCTTTCTGAATACAGCTAATTAAAGAAGATTAAATTTTCTAAAAGAACTTTAGAACGAAAGAATCAAAAAAAAATTTTTGAAGCCCGTGGACCTTTTTTTAGGAGGGAAAAAATTTGGAATAATTTTTTTTTGGTACTTTTCGTAGGATTTCTCCAGACCTGGCCATGACAAAAAATTTTCATGGTCATATCTAAAAACTAGACACTTGGAGCTACAATTTGTTTTTTTTATTTTTTCTGTACGACCATTTTTCTCGGAGTTACAGCTTGTTGAAAATCACCCAAAAATTTGGATTCTTTTTTTATATCCCTTAATTTTTGGGACTAGTGTATAAAGAAATAATAATTTGTATAACAAAACCAACGGATTCAAGTATGACAAAGCATATTCGATTTTTTTTTATTATAGTCAATAACTGTTTAAAACTCTGTCTGTAAACTTAAAAGAGTGGATTAGTAATTTATAGTACTTGCATACTCTGGTTATAAAAATATGCGGTTTTAAAATCACATTTGTTTAAAATCATATAAACTCTTATAAAGTCGCCATATACCTAAACAAAAGTCATTCCACTGGTTTTATTTTACCTAACTGTGTTTGCATTCAAAAATATGTAACCAAACAAAAATAGATAAAAACAGGATGTTCTTTTATTGTCCATCTGTCATACACAACATCCTTTATCTCCCAACAACACGAAAGAGAGCATGATACAGCAGTCAAGGGTTTAATTAAAAGCTTAAAACCGTGGCCGGGGCCCCGCGCGGCGCTGGCCGGGCCCCGGGGCGACATTAGCCGACAAAAAGCGAACAAACACGAACAAACACGACGTCTCGCTGCGACGATAATAATGCACAGTCGAATATTGTGACCGCCACTGTACAACGGAACTTTGAGCACAATAAATGAATGCTTTTTACTTTTTTGGTGTGCCAGTTTTTGTGCACTGAAGAATTTTTTGGATGTCTCATTTTAGGGTCTCAGTTATAAAGGGGTATTTTGTGCTACTTTGATGGGTAATCCCAAAAGAGCTGGCATTATTACAGTGGGTCATGCTTCTTAGAATCCCTCAACAAACTATTTTGATTGATCACGATATTGAATTCACATACCAAGCTTTAGTATACAAGGTAACTACACAAATTTTCAACGAGTTACAAAATCAGTTTCCACAGTTCTAGGTATTTTATAATAGATGTTAAACTGTAAACCTGAATTACAGTTACAAGGTCGTTTCAGTAGGAATCACTGAATACATTATAGATGACGATTGGGTCGTTAAATCACAGTGGACTATCTACGAACTACTTCTAGGAAACGTAGCTTGGTACAAAATAGGGTTGTATAGTTGAATACAAGCATTGGTTCCGCGTCTAGAGATTTGCGAATTTTTATAAAGAAATAACATCTCCACGTTTGCCGACTTCTGTCCTACATTATTTAAGATAACACACACAAAACTTTTAACAAGGCTCTCAGAACATTGAATAAAAAAGCCCCGCTTCGCGTATACTTCTACAAACCTTCTTCGCGAAAAGTCGCCCTATTCACGCTCCTATAAGTAACTACAAAAAATAACACAAGATGACAAAACTGTAACTGCAGTGATCACAGTAATTCAAATGTAATCCCATCAAATATTGTTCATCTTATTTCCTTTTTTTAAACTCCCGCACTAAGAATGTTTTTGTGTCGCGGCGACTTTAACAAACAAACAAACGACGGACGCAAAGCACAACCAGACCCAAAGCAATTATTTGTAGATCGCACAAATAATAGTTCCGAATGGGAATCGAACCCTCGACCTTTCGACACAATGGTAGCGGCGTGGTGAGCTTAAGCACTGCGCCACGAAGACAGTCACTTTAACGCTTAAACTAAAATGTATTTAAATCTGTTTAGCTTCCGTTTCAACCCTAGTACAATCCACCTCAGTGCTCTACAGTTTCTCAGAGCGGGCTCGCTCACAGATGACGCGGATCGCTTCAAATACAAGGAATTCAATCTATCCACTAAACTAAGCTGGAAGTACTATTGAAAAACTTGTTTATTAGTCACTTCAACTATTTTGTAGTATTATATTAACTTTATATATAGGTTTTATTGATATTACTATTAATAAAGTTATACCTTAGAGACTGTTGCTACTCGTGTTAGTTTACATTTTGAGAGGTATTAGGTACTCATTTAGCCCTTAACTACTTACTTAACGATGTCTAAGAACTTAATGGAATAACACTATTATATGGGATTCGAATCCAAGATCTATCGATTGTAAATGAGACGAACTATTGTTCCATGTTATCATCTATTTTCTTTTCTTTCGATCATTTTGTTTCAAAATCAAAACATAATTGACAATGATCGTATCCTCCCCCACACTGTATAAAACCTTTTTGAAATATACTTCAATAGACATTTTAACACAAAATCTATATAAAAAGAACCACATACGAAATCTGTTAGATAAAATAAAATCGAGGCAATTCTTTGAATGGCGTACCTTTTACAGGCGGAAATCGAAGGGCAATAACTCTCACTGAAGAGCCCAGCACAAAGGACTGAGTGACGATTGTCTGCGTGAGTGACGTCGTCGGCGTCACGCGTCACTCAAGTGACGAACAATTACACGTCATTAAGAACAAGGAGTTCTGACGTAATTAACGAACGTTATTACACGTTTTAGAGAGCTATTTCGTGTTAATTGGCTTGTTCGTTCAGCAGAATTAGGTATTTAAAAAGTGATATATTTTTAACTGATTACTATTATTTGCGCAAATGTGTGCTGAAAAAAGTGATAGCTGAGTGGTATAAGTTGGTACCTCCCACACAAGTGGTTGCAGACTCGAACCCGAGGCAAACACACGAATGACTTTTCGAGAGATACAAGTATGTGTGTATTAGAAATAAAAATGTTGCAAATGAAATACTCAAAATATAAAGTACAATTAATAAACGATTTAATTAGCTTAAGTAAATTAATTTCCGTATTTCTTTAAAGCTTGTAATTAATTCAGTAAATGTGAAAACTGAACGAATTTCGTGGAAAAACTCACAAAAGATCGGTTTATTCAGAACATCTGTTAGAGGCGCCGCGTCAGATACACTTAAAGTGAAATATTTATTAAATAAAACAATTTACTTATACCCTACTATACCTGAAAGTAGCCGGCCTGTTCGCTTTACTATGTATACATATAAGAATTTCGGTGAATAAATTGCAAAACCAATTTGGTAATAGCTGAATGAAGACCAATGAAGTCGTAAGCATAGCCGACAAAGATGTTAATGAAATAACGTATTTTAGCCCTCATAGTTAATTAATACTAAATGAGGTAAACCGAAGTAACTCGTAACAAGTTCTAATTTAAGAAGCTAACGTAATTAGTCTTTAATTAGAACAACACACAATATTGATGAGACACTCACCCACTGACCTATATTTATGTACAAATACTAATGTTCAAGAGATTTTCTGAGTTGTTCACGTTGAAGGAAAACACGCAGTCGTTGGCGCATTTAACTTGGCAAAGTAGATAATATAGTTACCACGTCGCAAAATGTCAATAGTTATACGATTTCGACATGTGTCTTTGGTTTTATCAAGATTAAAAAAGAATGAATAACTTTATAGAATGACTGAGGCAAAGAAAACAGGCCAAGTCAAATCTAAGCTACTTTAAGATCTCACATTTTAAATTACAGCAATTGTTATATGTATCCGATAAAACAAATAAATAGAGTTTTGTACATTTCTTAATGTTATTTTGGTCCTATTAATACATATTTGGATTTTGTTCAGAATTTGGCACTCATTTAGATCTCCATTTTGCGGCGAAGCCCACAACCAAGCATAGGTTTTGTATTAAACTTGGCTTTAATTTTTTACATTTTTTTTGTGGAATAATAAAACCACGCTTGTTAAACCCATATTACACCAACTTTTTGCCGTTAACAATGTTAGTCTCTTGCGCACACGTAACACAAATAATTGCAAGATTGTCAGTGATATGACCACTAAGATGAACGCAAAGCTGTGTAAATGTCACACAAGTTTGCTCTCATCTCACACTTAGAGCTAATTAATCTCTCATCACCAGACTGACTCATAGAACTTATGTATGTATGTGAGTGCGTGTGGGAACTTTGTGGTCTTATCTGTAGAGAACAGATGTGATTCATACACTTTCTAGTTCAATGCTTGTTTATTTCCGCTAGTTTTTAATGACTCCATGCAGAATTGTTTTTTTTTTAAGTCCATAAAATAAATCATATAATGTTAGAAGCTACTGTGACGCAGTGGCTCAAGTGATCACTGAAAACTTTAAAACAAATCTTCAAATTAAATTTCTCATGTAAAAAGTTTGCCTAAAATATTCCCACTTGAGCACCATTTCTTTCAAGACCCATGATTCTAGTGACTTTGGTTTCAGTACCCAAATAGCTTAGGTGGTGAAAGAGGAATACACTTGTTAACTACTATGCTCGCTCTTTCTACCTCGTTCTCACCGCACACCAATCAGAATCCAGTGCTCATGTTAATCACTTAACTTAATCCTCCTGCGACAGTAGTAAATGATGCAAGCGTCGACACCTGTTAGCCGGCGGCTGTCAAGTGCTCGGCTTATTGCTACAACTGGCTTTAGAACACAGATTATACCACGCTACATATACTATGTGTCATACGTGTATACTGTATGTATGTATAATAGGTTAGGAGGTTAAACTGCTGTGTACGGAGAAATATATATTAGCAGTTAGAATTTCCTTTCATTTTTAAAGTGCGTAAAGTTAAGCAATGTTGGTTGGTAATTAATACTTTTGAGATTTTCATTCCTACACATATACGGCCTTGATATACCTACGCCGTGTTTGTGAAGAGAATGGGCCAAAATACGTATTGCAAATTGAACAAATAAATAAAATTCTTTTCTTAAAAAACAACTACTCTAAACTAAAAACAAGCGCATGTTTCAGTCGTTAAAAGTAAATCGTATCCCCATCAACACTAGTTCGTTTAAAACGCCACACTATTAACAAACAGAGCACAGTCTAATACCCCGACTGCGTCTGCCAAACGCCTAACAATCCTTCCACAACGATCCTACCACGATTAACAAGCGATTATCAACCTTATGCTTATAAAATTAAAGTTCACATGTGTTGATGTCTGTCGCGTTGAATCCGGGCCCGAACTCGCAAGTATAGCCAAGCGATAATGAACTTTATGATTATAGTGTTAAGGTTCAAGTGTGTGATCGTATGTGGTGGTCGGTCCGGGCTGGGATTAGCCGGATTACGGGCGCATGTGACGTAGTGCATCCGATATCGTTCCACTAGCGGGACCGTCAATGTGGAGAGTTTTAATATCAACTGTAAGGGACGGACGGGAACATATCAGGTTTTTTTAGAAAGGATTATATCTACAGGTGTATAAAATGTCGTTATTTGTAAGTAGTTTTGACCAAGAGACGTTAAATTCACCAGTAAGGCAAGTCAAGTAATATAAATAAAGTAACTTTGACTTTTCAAGCTTTGTTTGTGACTAAAAGATTCTATAGGTTACTTTGCTAGTGCGGTAAATGAAAACATCGCAGAAATACATATACGGACGATGTGTCTTTCGGACGATGCTTGTGGGACTACAACATCCTTATAACTTGGCTCATGTAGTTAACAGCAAACCTAACCACTGTCTTATGAAAGGAAAAGATCTTTTCTAGCAGTCACAGAGCAACCTTTCTAACAACACACTGTTTAATATTTTCAAAATCCCTCAACTGCTGACATGACGTAAACCTATGCTGTATGTATCTGGAAGCTAATTGGGCGTGTTAAACTGATTCCCGTGTGTACAAAGTACAGACGCTACACATAATTGTGGCGTGGAGTGTGAAGCTTGCAAAGCGTTTGAAACCGATCATCAAACCACTAATGTGCCGCTAGATTACCGACAGACACACACACACACACGCGCGGTGACAATGTGACTTAGTGTGATGCGATTACGACACGGTACTAAATACGCCTGTGACAGGTAATGCTCGATACATTGAGGTGATCATTTGTATATAATAGTGGGTACCAGATAGTTTTGTGAAACAACAAAATGATATCTGAAATAATTATCAATTAAATCAAAGCAACGGGTACCTAGGTACTAAGATTAATGACAGAAATAATAACCTTGCTGACTGATTTACAAATCGAAGAAACCCTAGAAATGCTATCAAGCTGGATTTTCACCGAAAACAATGTGTTGAATGGCACAAAAAAATATTTTCAGCGAACAATAGAAAGGTGGAAAGCGATGCTACAAGAGATGACCAACTCTTTAGCGGAAGTCTCACGAGTCATTGTTGGAAACGCAGCCTTAATTTGTACGTCACATACTGATGTCTGTTCCTTTAACTAAAAGTTATAATAAAACTACTTATGCTAAAATTGCGAATACCACTTTAATACGTAAGGTTAGGTTAGATAATCCGATAAATAAATATATGGATCGTCTCTGTTATTTTCCCAATAGCAGCAGTTAGATGAGACTGAAAATAGCTCGTAACTTACCGATGTCCTCCAGCCAGACGTAAGAAAACACACACATTATATCACATCTACAGGATGTATAAAAAAAATCGCAAACTTTTTGAAGAAAAACATCTATACAATCCTTTTAGGAAAAACAATTTAATTTTTCATTACAGAGTATGTGGTAAAATCATTTGTATAATTGAGCCCGTTTAAACCTATATATTTAAATCAAAATCTTATCATAAATTCATCTCTTACCAATTTTTTCAAATACTGAATTTGAACCATGCATGGTACAAAAATATATTTCAACTAGGCTCACTCGATATTGCCTGCCACAAATGTGAACAATCAAATCATTTACCTTTTCTGACCAGCCTGTATACAGCCAATACACATAACACAAGTCATATAGATATCTAGAAACGATGTAATTCCAATGTTGTTACAAATCCATACTAATATTATAAATGCGAAAGTAACTCTGTCTGTCTGTCTGTCTGTCTGTCTGTCTGTCTGTCTGTCTGCTACTCAATCACGTCTAAACTACTGAACCAATTTGCATGAAATTTGGTATGGAGATATTTTGATACCCGAGAAAGGACATAGGCTACTTTTTACCCCGGGAAAATGACGCATTTCCCGGGAAAATTCAGAAAATTCAACGAAGTCGCGAAAAATCAATATTAAAATGACATTGAATTAACAAAATTCCGTTGCCATGGCAACTGTTTTAATGGCGGATATGTCTTAGCGCGACTTCGTTATACTATGAGATATAAATAATTTTGAGAATATTTTTCGTGAAAAAAGCATATTTTATATCATCACGCTACGACCGATAGGAGCAGAGTAGGTAACAGTAAAAAGTGTTACAATAACATGGAAAATTCTGACCCATTCTCTCTTATGTGACGCAAGCGAAGTTGCGCGGGTCAGCTAGTATACAATAAACATGGCAGGATTACTTATATTCCTAGTACTCCTAGTATTTCTAGTGCTTCTCGTAGTTCTAGTGCTTCCACACAATCTTACCGCACTATGATATTCTTTCGTTCCTGCTGCCGAATTCGTTTACTACAATTTCATTACTTTTATAAGTAAATAATCATATAATATTTTTGTATAAATAACCCAATACATTAATATTTAACAAATTGGTCTTGTTCTACAAAATCTTTAGTAAACAAAATAGAAATAACGAATCCCATAGTTTTTTTTTTATTATTATAACATAATTTATTATCACTAGCTAGCAATATGTTTGTTTGAATTTGGCATTCAAATAAAATTTGAATGCCAAATTCAAACAAACAGGCACAAACTACAAAACTACAAAAAAAACACTAAAACTTAAATAACATTTGAGTGTATTTAGGACTCAGCCTTAGGAAATTAGTTAAATTTGTACATGTGTCTTCAACATGTCTAACGTAGACAATTATAAAGTGACAATTACTAGGTCGCTACAAGACGTACTAAATAATCCCTCCTCTAGTTAATTATACAAGTGTATAATTAACTAATTTGTTTCACTTCGCAGTTTACTTTGCTGTCTCATTACACTGTAAGTGTAAAAGTTACGCCGACAATCTGCATCACGCAAATAGTATGCCACAAACTGGACGCCTGATATTTTTTTATCTCACTCTTGTTGTATTGTCAATACAGTACCTGTGTTTTTTAATTTCTACGTTCAGTTAATAGCCGCTTAATGTAGGTAATCTTCATTCACAAAATACATGGCTCATTTACGAACGCGTCATATTTTAGCCACTTATTGTGATTCCTCAGCAAATGGTTTCCAAAAGTAACCTTATCCTCAAAAATAACACTGAAACCAATTTTTGTTTCATTCCTTTTACTCATAAATGGCGAAAACAATTCCCAAACAAACCTTTTCTTATGTTTAGGTCTCTCTTCAAATTATGCCCAATTAATCAGAACTACATACTCCCCCCTCCCACCTCAGAAACCGGGAGTTTGTCCAACATCAGTCAGCTACATATAATTAGCCAAATATGTTAAAACTCAAAGCTTTCAAGACTTATATAAAAGTTGTGTCCTAACTCATGAGCGCGCAGCCAATTACCGAGCACGCCAATTGTAACAAGTTCGTGTGTTATTTTAACTTCAATTGCTTTCTCGTTCAAAGTAATATCAAACAAATTCGAGAGGAACTCTCTCAAAACGAATCACGATTTTTTATTCGGCTTTTGACTGTGTGTGGCTGTGTGCGTGCGTGTACGTGACGTGTGTGTATGTGTAGGAAATGTCATGTTCTTTTTTTATTTGATAAAAAAAAGATATGAAATGTTGCCATTATTATATGGATATATTGAATACAGTGCTGCCAGCGTATCTATAATAATATGTACATTAAAAATAAGTCGTATTTGTTATAGGTATACTATTTCGTATCGTGTGAGACATAGTGTGTCACCGTAATATCTAGCCCCACTAATTTGATAAAACTTCATATTATTATTATGAAAAGAATGAAATATTCTCAAACGTATAATCTTTGCGTGAATGCCTGCTACATTCGTTCTGACACTGCCATTGTACGTAAATATCTACACCTTCCAATACTACCCGCAGCATCCTTACAAACAGTCTTATCACTCCCTTATCAGTGCTCATGGCGGCACTGATAAAACAAAAAGCAATTCCCCGACCACTCTCGCTACAATATTAAAATTCCAGCAAAAAACCTTTCTCTGAAAGAAAACTGAGTTCTTTTATTAAGTTTACATTTAATTTGGAAAATAATTACAATTTTGAAACAGGAGTAAAGTGTTGCAGTTTTAATAAGTTCCGCGTCTGCGGGGAACCGTTTAAATTGTACCGTTATATGTTTGTACTCGCTTAAAGAATTTTGATTATAATTCAAGTTGTTGAAATAAACTAGACATTTACTCATATTTTTAATATAAAAGCAAATGATTTTATGTTATTTAATTCGTTGAAATTTTATATAAAAAAGAATTAAACAAAAAGAACTGAGTCTTTAAGTATTTGGGGTGAAAGCAAATTACTCCGTCTAGTGATCATTAACGATATCTTGTATCTTTTAATAGTGGTTATTTGTCAACCCTTTTTCTACGCTTTAATCTTACTTAACAAAATAAACCACAATAAGAAACTTATTCAAGACGAAGAATACAATTGAGTTTAAATAAAACACGACGAATTTCACACATAAGCCACTGATATAATAATAATTTATTTATAACACTATCACATTATATTGCAGTAAATTTTGACATATGGACATATTGGACATATTCTACCCCTGTGCATAGCGTCACGCACTATGACGTCACGTCGCACCACCAATATTCAACGTTAATCGAATAAAAGTATGATTTATCGGCGTGACGTCACACCGCGTGACAGCCGCCACGGTGGCCGCTCGTGTGCGCGTCATGATTGGCATTCCCTACTCATTGCCTTTGATAAATAGTCAATGAACGACAAAATGTTTCGGTCCCACTGAATGATACATATTGGATTTGGTCAAATTACACGCGGGTATGAATTATGAACACCTGTATAATATGTCAAGAGATTATTGAAGTCATTTCTATAATAAGTCAGTTTACGAGTGTGTTTATCTGTCTGTCCTGCTTCATGTTAAAACGGCTGAACCAAACTGTATTGCATTTGACAAGTTGATGCAGCGATTAGTATGACTTATGTTGAGAAACACTAATTTAAATATTAAACAACCAATGATAATTCCATCTCAGAATTAATTGTTAAAGTATTTTTTCGTACAAGATTTAAGTTTAATATGCAGATCTTTTTCCATATTCCCAATTCTATTTATCCATAAAAAGTTCTACAAATTCACTTTATAAAGCTCAAACAATCACAAGTCTACATTGTTTTTATCGAGCAACGATCGTCCCAATAAGCTGCGAGATTATCCGGCGTCCAAACAAACTAGTAAATCTCCTACATCGAGATACAGCGGACAAATGACCAAGCATTTGTTCCACGCTTTAAGGCAGTTGAAGGTATGTTCCTGCAAACTGTTTGTTACTGAACTTAGTTCCTACAAGTGGGTCAATACGTTTATTTTTACTGAGACACCTGTTTTCTTAAAAGTTAGAAATGCTAGACTAGCGGAACAAATTGTGTTATTCTAAAGACATTTTTGGAACAAATAAAGGAAGAATATCGTTAGCAAAAGCACTCAACTTCGTAATACTTATTAATCAACCGTATTTTATTGCAAGGATAGTCTGTAAGAAAAAACAAAAGTCCAATACTACTGCAGCGATAAGATTTAAGTTTGAAACACTTCAACACAGAGTCGTGCTCAATAGTTAGTCACAATCAATTTGCCAGGAGGACTCTTTGTACCGGAGTCGTTCAATACAGAAAGCGATTGTAAAATTTATAAAAAAAAACAGCTTGAAGAGCCCGCGGCACTGCGCCCACTCCGGAAACTCCTAAAAAGCGGTAATAACCGGAATATTCCGGCGTGTACCGGCTCGAGCCGGTTTTTATTTGTGTTAGCTCCGTTAATGGCAGCCGCTGCCAGATTGGTCTCATACAAACTTTCTGTTTCAACTTATTGCGGCGTCGCTTTTTGAATTTTCAGTTCGGAAAATGTGTTTCGTGGAACCGCAACTGACACGATTACCGCGTATCGTTGTGGACGAGTACCGACGAGTACGGCCGGTATGAACGAGTATGAACGTGTTATTACACACGGTACATATTTGTACTGGACTTTAGTGGTTGACGGTTAAATGAGTCGTGACTGCAACAGTAATTATTTTTATGGGTGTTAAAATACTTACATAAAGCTTTGGAGTTACCGTAGAGGAGCTAATAACTATCAAAGGCCTAAATAGTGGAATTTGTATACTATTTATTCAGTACTTAATTGTTCAAAATTATGAATTAACGGGATTGAAAACTTGCTTATTCTCTTCTTCATGACATGAAGTTAATCTCTACAGATTGAATCCCGAGTTAATATTTTCAATAAAGCTTAACAGCAAATGCTTTACAGAACGAGCCTTGCCAACTAGTCGCAAGTATTTGTCGCGTCGTAATAAAGAGACAGGAGTCTCGCAAAGCAAGTGGCTGCAACGCGACGAGCCTTCGATGGAAAGAGTTTACTTACAAAGAGGCTGCGCAGGACAGAGGCAGGTGATAATAATAGTGAGGAAAATAACGCTACAAGTTTATCTTGAAAACTATGTCGCTATAATATTGTGTTTTGAAAAGTATGGGGTATAAAGTTCTATGAAATGCAATAGAATTATGTTTGTCGAATTAATAATAATGATAGTATACAGGCTGTATATCAGTCAAATCAAATTAAATGATCAAGACAACTGTTTTTGCAAAAGTATGACTCAATATTTTGACAACTCACAGCAGAAGCTCTATCACATCTGTTAGAAACTGTTATACTTTAAAAAACAAAACAAAAGATGCTTAAAACATTTTTTAAATATTTCTGCAAGTTTATTATAGCTACCATCACCATAACAATATCTATTTTTACTCATCTCTCACGTTATACAAAACCTTTGTAATCTCAATATCACAAGATCAAACGCGGATATTTTTATCATTCACAAACAAAGGCCGCCATACTTTTCAATTAAACATTAATTATCATCGTAATAAAGTAACGTGATTACGGTCCGTGAACTGCACAACACAATGAATAATAAATGTTTATCAAAAGTCATAAGCCGAGCCGTAATTATCTGGTCCCATTGTCCAGTGGACCCGGGGGTCTGTGGGACCGCGGGGTCTGTGGGACCCGGCGGCACGTAATTACTTTGAACCGTGTTTACACGCGGTGTGACGTCTGCACCCTCAGGATTACGCGTTTTGTTTCACGAAATCAAATAAAGAATAAATGAACAAGTGACTAGAGATGCAAGAACGAGTGACCGTTGTTGTAATTAAACAATGCGGTGTTAAGTTCAAAGTTGTTTTCGACTATTTTATTATAATTTTATGATATTGTTTGAGTTTTATTTGTTTTTCATTTGGTATATGAATACACAAAAGCGGTTTAACGAATAGCACAACGATTTCGTGGCACATTGCAGAACATTCCGTGATAAATTGATAATTATTTTATGAAATAATTTAATCACCATTATTGAATATAAGTAACAAAACAAAATTTATTTGTAATATAATTTAGTAAGAGCTCTATTTATACTGATCTTGGTTCATGAACTTCGTTAATTACAACTAAATATGAGGCGGCTTGCAGTAACTGTCGTCAGTGGTAGTCGTTAGCGGCGACATATCGCGACATAACGCGACATAGCGTGTGTCGCGGTTGTGCGGTTATCGCGGTTACGTTACCGTTACCGCACGTTACCGTTATTGTTATTAACTCATTACTACACTACTACTTGTTAGGGAGTTGTCATACGAGGAAGTGAGTGGATATTATTACAGCGTACTTGTTTCACATCATCAGGATGGCAACCACCCTAATTATCTAATTATAATAGGAAATTTGAATTGACTCCAAAACTGACAGAATTGTTTTAATTTGTATAAAAAAGTCTATAAGCCCTAACCAACTAACACAAATTAAACTCGGAATAGTAGAATCAGCAGCTTTTTATAATAAATTTATCGTTTTTATTTCTGTTGGCAGTTTTATATATCAAATGAACAACACGCAGGCTTTGTTCCAAATAGTTCAGTTTTGTCATCGTAAATAACGTTTTTTATAGAAATATATTTTTACGAGTTTTACAGAATTTGTCAGTGAAGCTCAATAAATGCGGCTTTGTTTTATTCGTTAATAAATAAAAAGAATATGTTCTGAATCGCAAACAAAATTTTATTTTTGTTCAGGAATTTACACGAATTTAATATGAATAATAAATTAGTCAATTTTGTGTCGATAAACACTGTTGGTAGAACGCAATAATTATTGGCAAATTGAGCAGTTAATACAAACAAATGTATTGTGCTAATCAGCAGCAAAGTTGAAGTCGAGTCGATCCAACAACAAAGTCACATAAAACGTTACACCATTATCCTAAATACGCAACAAGCTCGTGAGCGGCAGCGGCGTGAGCTCGTCAAACATTAGCCGTCTCATTTGCACAATATTCGCCATTATTCCGCCGCTAACATGAAATTATCGCATAAAAGTGTAAGGAGAAAATATGAAGAATGCTAAACTGGGGAACAGCCTCGGAATATGTAAGCGATGCTCATACAATATGCAGTAAATAACGTAACCGCTTATTGTGCGCCGCGCTGTCGTGCGCAGCGATCGGCTACGACACACGCGCGATCCGCTACGAGCCGTACCGCTACGGGCTACGTGCTACGGGCCCTCTACGCGTTTCTAATAGACGCTCCGGTGTCGTTGTATAGAATCACGTCCGACCGCAGCTGTGGCTTATTTTTCTGTATTTTTGCGCTAAATTGCGTACGGTTAAACATCTTATTATTGACCCTTTGGGAATAGGAACGTTTCTAGTAAAGAATACACATATTGTATGAATAAATAACAGTGTTTCTGCTTTAGTTACATTGCAGTAATAGTCTTTAGGGATTCCAATGCAATCAACGAATAGTCGTCCAATATTTTGTTCTATCGAAAAAAAAATTGTATTGTTACTCTTAGTCACCTGTGCTTAGACGTAAAACAGATGATATACTAGGTAAGTATAGAGAAAATAGATGTATCAGCTGGTTAATAAATAAAACAAAATAAAGATAGCAATAAATGTTTTGTCCCTATTTATAAAGCAATTGTGTACAAAACAATTATTATTACGCTTAGTTAGTTACAAGTAGAAGTAACAAGTAGCAGAGACGTGGGCGTGGGCGGCTAATGTGACTGAATGTACGATATAAACGTTTTATTGCACTCTTATGAATAGCTCCACAGCGCCACGGCAGCGTTACCATCTATTTATATTTCGACAAATTTATTTTATTAGTACAATACGATACGGGGAATTGTTTTAAGTTATACTTTTTTGTGTATTGATGACAGGGTTTAAAAATTTAATAGATATTTAAAGTGGTAAATAAATACAAACTGAAGGTTAAATGCTAGCGTGGTGGACTAAAGGTCTCACCCCTCCCCCAGGGGGAGAGGAAAACCTTGTCTAGCAGTGGGACAGTAACAGGCTTAGAATAAGAAAACAATATTATAATTACATGTCATTGGAAGTAAATTATTAAAATATTATTTAAAAGAATCGGTTAATAGATTGAAGGAACTCTTAACTTTTGTAATATTTTCTCTTTCATTTGAAACAAACACAGGCCACAAACACAGCAATTTCAGATGTTATCGCTAACCGACTTTAAACTCCGGATGGGACAAAAATGGAGTATTTTTACGAAAACAATATTGTCATAAATAACACAGACAAACATACAGAACTATTAGTCAGCACTTAACTCGCACTGAACTATGACTCGCCAGTTATTTACTAACTACCCGCACTTGCAAGCGGTAACTCATACTGCAATAAAATCACTTCAACGTATTTATAAAAGAAATAAACTATAAGGAATTTGTGTGAATGAGAGCGGAAGAATATAATAGGTTTTTTTTATTTTCGGTCTTGTTTAACTAACACAAAATAACAACATACAAACACAAAATCACTGCGTTTTTCCTTTTAGGGTAAGCAGTGATCATAATAACGCCACTTGCTACGATCAATACAAATTTATTTTTTTATTGTATTGAAAGACAAAATAAGCAAGTTTTTCTTATCCTCCCACATGGAAACAAGATGGTTATTTAAAAAGCATACTTAATCCAAAACGGAAACCCTTCCTCACTCGAAGCTTCTTATGAACATTTATATTTTTCCTTCACACTACACTAGTTTCCATTAGGCTTAGCTTACATTAGGCTTAACACACACAATATGCAATTGCATTAATATTAGCTTCTCCACTATTTATTATTTATTATGGGAGACGGCGACGAGGTAGACCCCGTAAAAGATGGAGAGACGAGCTTGACACCTTCACACCAGAATTGTATCAGACCGCCGGAGATAGGCTACAGTGGAAATCTATGGGGGAGGCCTTTGCCCAGCAGTGGGACGATTCAGGTGTATAATAATAATAATAATAATAGTTTGGTTAGTGTCACAGTTGTTCAAGCCACCCGAAAGGCCTTCGACATGGCTAAACGACTGTCACGTTATTCACTATAAAATCGCTATCAACTCGTAACACGACACATACCTGTGAATAGTTGCAACACCGCAGTATCGTTATATCGCCACAAAGTTATGATTAGTTAGCAGTTTTGTGCGTCGCGTATTGTCACTTGTTCATAACAGTTTGTTTAGATCGCTGTGAAGCGCTTGTTTGCGCCGGCTTTGCTCAGACCACGATACGGACAGGATTAGTTGCGATAACTTTGATCGCTCCATATATACCGCCAGTTTGGTTTTACATATGAATTTTCATATTTTCATGGTGTTGTATATTTTTGGTGTGTTGACAGCTGAAACAAATCACGAATGACGTTATTCGTGGAATTATTTGGACTTTTTTGACGGTTGCACGGTATCAATGAATGCAACGAAATTGTTCGCAGAATAGAGTAATCCGACGATGAAAAAAGTCGGTGTTGCACTAATAAACTCATACCCATATTGACATATTGACCCATATAACACACATTAATAAAATAGCTTGACCATTGTGTGTAACCAATATTATTAACAATCTCACACCTTTTTTGCGGCAAGAGAAGTTTGCCTATCTCAAACTAACATCATGTATAATAAATATTCATAATTCGAAAACCTTTGTTGATGAACAAATTCAGTTAAATAGTACTAAAAACCTTTACTACTATACTGGTTTATAGTATCGCGTTAAGTCTCAAGTAAAGGCCGACAATGGCACGTTAATTAAAAGCCGCGTTATCAGAGCAGTTTACACGCGACAAGGAGGCTTCAGGAGGCTTCACTCCGAGCGGCGGCTTGAGTCACCGCGTCGAGTGCGAGTTTGTTTGTAAGTATGTACTTACAACGACTCAATGTTACCACAGATAGCGGTAGGCTGGATACAGCTGACGTGAGCTGAGCGAGGGATAAGCTAAGACATGGAACTTTTTATAAACATCCGTTTCCTTCAATATATAATAGGATACGAAACTTAGCGAGTTCAATCGGTTAGGTCACACAACAGGGACACGGATAGTGTAGTTTGTGACGGGAAACCAAAATATGATTGTGGATGTATATATATTCGTCCGCCTCATATGCACAAAGTCCTGTCATCGCTGCTCCAGTCAGCCTGCGCCAAAACGTTTGGCATTTTAAGGTAAAATACTTGTTCGCGTAAATTCTCGTATGCTATTATATTATAAACATACAACGCGAGAGTTTAAAAGTTAAGATAACTTTCCTTCATTTGCCGTCGAGAAACGGTTGCCAGCGGTAGGTTTTCTGCCAGCACACTTTCCTTTCAACTAAATTGGAACTGGCTCAGCGCATACTCTTCATTACCGCGCACTATAATACCACTTGTAACCCGGGAACAAACGTGATCATAGAACTTGTCATCGGTGTGTTTGGCGCTCTGTCAGGTTGCCCTGTTCATTACCACTGTCTCAGCGATAACAAACTTTCGTGCAGGTATGGGCATTTACCCTCGGTACATCTTTATACTCTCGCACATTATCGATTTTAAATGTTCCAAAACGTTGTTTTGATGCTTGGAAAAAAAGCCTGTTAGTGATGATTATATTATTGAAACCTTATTCCGTATTTTTCGCACATCTTCGATGAGTTAGCTGCCTTAAGGCTTTATTTTTATATTTTCAGAGCTTTAGTACTTATCTGTGTTTATGAAGCAAAGTGTTAATATTGTTTTATGATTTAGGTCTTCTGAGATAAAACCCTGGCAATAATAACACAGCACTCACTAAAATATATTTTATCTTAAAAAGTACTCGGCTTTGGTTCAGACAGTTGTTAAGATTAATTGCTTTGCTACTTTACTTGATTTCAACTTGCGTTTTTTTATTTCAAAACTTGTTTTTTGAAATACAAATATTGCGATTTTATAACTTTAAATTTTTAACCAAACTTTATTTGAACAAATATTCAAGTTATTCCATAAAAACTAGCTAAATACCTACTGTATTTTATGGATGTAGTGTAAAATATTTATTTTTAAAATAACGTTTTAAATTTGAATCGTTTGGTTTATATTGCCAAACCGCTGAACTCAAATTGAGCAAGTCTGGCAATTTTTTATTGTTCGTAAATTCGTCCGAATAGGGTGAAAGTTGAAAAGCCTTGTTCCGCCGTCTTAAACTCCTTGAACAATAGTTTGTCTTCCAACCACACAAGTGGTAAGAAGACCTCGTACCAATCACGCGCGAGATCTCGCCGCCGGTACCTCGCTGACACGGCGCGTGTGTCAGACATTCATCGCGACACTTCATAACTGATGTCGACACCTCCGCCACCATTACTCGAGAGCGATGTAATGGTCACGACTTAGTGTTCACTCTGCTGTTTATACTGTGTCACACTAGGTGGTGTAACATTTCAGGCTAACGATGACAGAACAGCGTAAGGGAAGGTGAACCTATATGAACAATCTTTTTAGATCTGTTTTTTTTTATAATTTCTTATTAGGTTTCTGTCCAAGCAAGTGTGTAGTTAACATTGACTGAAGTGGGAAAAAACTATGTAAGTATTATTTCTTATCAAAAGTTTTACGATTATACCCTTCCTTAAAGACGTGCTATTACGAGTTTAGCACCCTTAGCGTAAAGCCTTGGCCGTCTGCCACCTGACAGTGCGCGTGTAAGTGTAAGTGACAAACATCACGCCATAAACAAAACCGAGTCGATTGGCGCGCCGCCAGCGCAATAAATCGCAACTAAACAATTCAAAACAATCCGGACACTAAAAACACTTGTTTCACTCATGTTTGAACAATTTATTCAGGAGCGAACACTGGCACAAACCGGATTATTATTTTAATTCTGTCGCAGCGTTTGTACACGTCACGAGACCGCGCGCCATTCCTATTCGATTACATTTGCATCCCCGCACTGCGCGCCGCCGCAACGTTGCGTTCGTCATCCATTACTCTGTCGACATGAGGTTAGATTCCACATGTACCCATCCAACCATCAGTGTACGCGGTGGCGCGCTGCGTGCTCGCAAAACCGTGTGTGCGGAGTGTCAAGCGAATGAACAAACATAGATTAGTGTCGGGTGCAGCGACAATTTGATTTGGACGGCGCCGGGCGGCGGCCACTAGCTACGGATACTGTAACATGATTTCACAGGGAATTAGGAGCACGTATCTTGTTCATCGTCCCGGAGGAGTTTGATGAAGTCTCGCGTAAAAACTTAAGAGTTCCGATGAGAAATGTTGAGAGTTTCTCTCGCGCCACTCGATGCCGCTCGATGCTCGCGGTACACCAACTACCGACTACTTGGAGGTAAGTTTAATCAGAGATGCAAGTTACTATCGTAGTTGGATTAGCTGTTTTTTTAGTATCGGAATAACTCAGGATATTCGTTGCGAACTTATCCTACTAGTAACTAGGGTAGTTTGTGGTTTTTTAAAGGAACGTCGGAAGCTATTAAACCGAGAACTCTAGTGTTTTTATTGCTGTTGAGAACTCTGCCACGAGCCACAACATATTTGTAATTACTTACAAAAATATTAAAATTGAGTACCAAGTCAATTTGGTTCTAAAATTATCAAATATACAAAATATTAGTTCTTACAATAAGTCAAAACCTTACCAAACTACCAACCACGTTGAACTCCATTGTTATTCCATCTATCGTCTATTAAGTGGTTCTATGAACAAGTTTGTCTGGCATCAGCTTTACTATACTGTACTATACTCACTGTACGATAGCCCGACAACTTTGAAGAAAGCCTTGGCATGGCATTTATCTTGATTACATTAATAATTCTGTTTATAACGAAAACAAAGTAGGTGTATCACACAGACCACTGTCAGATGCACAGGCCAGTAGCTTTTGAATTCCAAATTTTGTACACTACTGCCAACCACAAACCTTGTATACAAGGCTCTTTACTAGGTTGTCGGACTATAGTATAGCGAGTCCACTACCAGGACAGTGGCAGCGGCGAGTGCTCCAAGTACGCGTAATGGTATTAGTGTAGAACTTGGCCGGAGCTCCTTGCGACCGACATCCACTGGAATTCAATTTTACATGAAACTTCGGGAAAGGTTTTTCGTTGATGCGTTCGGTGCATCGGTTATTTTGGATGTTGTCTTTAAATTTACGTAAATATTGGAAAGGGTTGATTGGAAATTTCAGGTTTTAATTACGCGTCACGTAAACTGTAATTGCTTTTTTTGTTAATGTATGCTTACAGCTTTAATCCTTTTGTGGTTTTTGATTAATGTTTTTGTATGGAAAAACTGAATTGTACATTTTATCTTGGAAAGTTTTTAACGTTTTGGCGCAGATTACATTATAGTCGCCGCCATCAGCTGAAGAAGATTCACTGAAGAGTACTACAAATCTTATAAATGTATAAAATAATTCAAAAAACAGCCTTAATGTTAGCCTAAAGCTGAAAAAGTAAATAAATAAAGTATAATGTATTCGCGCGTAGATTTGTTCGGCTCAGTCGCTTCACAAAACAGCGGCGAAGTTTACCTGTTTGGTATCTATAAGTATAAGCCTATAACGTACCACGTATCGGCTATACGCGTATATATGGAAAGCTCCACAAAGAACGGTTGCCGAATATATTATTGAATACAAAATTATATACTGGGTAAATATGTGACATGAAAGTATAGTGATGGAAATTAGTGATATGTTTTTGTAATAAATACATTTTATTTAGACAAAAAAACTAAACTACTAATGACTAATGGATGAATCAAGCCTTTTGCGTTTTGGAAAAAGCACACCACAAAATATAGGCAACATCAGCAGCAAAATATAGGGAATTAAGAGTTGTTGCATATAAAAAACTAGCTGACCCGCGCAACTTCGCTTGCGTCGCCTAAGAGAATTGGTCAAAATTTTCCCCGTTTTTGTAACATCTTTCGTTGCTACTCCGCTCCTAATGACCATAGCGTGTTATATAGCCTTCCTCGATAAATGGGCTATCTAACACTGAAAGAATTTTTCAAATCGGACCAGTAGTTCCTGAGATTAGCCGTTAGCGTAAACAAACAAACAATAAACAAACAAACTCTTCAGCTTTATAATATTAGTATAGATGACAGACTATTAAAAGTCAAGTAAAGTATATCTTGCCCAAGAATTGAACACTGAAAATCGACCGTATCTTAATACAAGATGATTGCAATAGTCTCGTTCTAACACTTTCACCCAGTATTCACTCAGCGGAATGTATCAACAATATACGAGCGATATTCCATAACATTTTGTGTAAATATTCAACCTCGGGATCACGCCACCACGCTTCTAATATTGGAAATACTTTTACACTTTCATACAACATTGACCGACCGACACGGACTAAAAGGGATTTTTGAGTTCGAATATATTATGTTCGGTAAGACTGGTTGTCAGACTTTCAATCTTCTGACTACTGTTAACGACTGCCAATGATCTTTGATAAACACAGCCGGGACCCGCAATTTAATGTGCCTTCCGAAACACAGAGGAACACGTTGTGTATAAGATGATCTTTACACCGTAACCGCGTCAAGCGAAGCTTAACCTCAGAGATCAGACGATCCGCGCGGCTGTTGTTAACTAAGCCACGGGAGACAAAAACATAACCAGGGTAAAATTCTATTTGGTAAACTTAACAAACAGGTTAAGACTTAACTGCATTACTAAATGAGTTAGTATTTGGCAGAGCTTTTTTCCTATAAAAGAACATAAGCTAGCTATTTTACGACAAAACCTTGCTCGTGACCAGAACTGTGTAAAGAAGAAAATATGTTTAAGAAAAATGTCGTTTTAGTCATATTATTGGCGATCATCCATGTTGTACATTTATGCAAAACTAAACATACTTTGTACACAAAAGTTTCGAATTTTTAAGAAATACTAGCCTTGTTAGCTAGTGTATGGAAACCAAACTTTTAAAATTACAATATTTGAAGTAAGACGCGACTGTAACAAACTCAAGTTTGTGAAAATCTATCAACAGTATTTTAGAAACTATCTGAAATATTTTGGTAAAGTAAATGGGACACTGATATAGAGTGTATAAGTACATCCAGATATATTTTACACTAGGTCGCTAACAAAACCTGGTTACACATGAATGATAAATCTGGACAGTTTCCGATAATCCTAAATACAGGTAAATCTGGCGTACTTTCAAGTAGGTAGCAGTAACGGTAGATTGGAGCGGCTTGTAATTGCCGATAGCCGATCACGTCCAAGCTTGCAATATGCAGCAACACAGCAATATGCAGTGCACACGGCGCCCAATCACCGCGGCGCCGAATATTGCTCACTACTGCCGCAACAACCCGCCGCTAAGCTTTATACCACTCGTCTGATTCAACGGCTTTTAGTTGTGAGATTATTTGCTAACGTTACAGGTGATTTGATGGTGGTATATTAAGCCTGTATTACTTATTGTATCTGCGAGTGCTATATCGAATAGAAAATACGATTTCGGAGTACATATATTCTTTAAGTTATAAAGGCAAAATATTAATAAATTACACGAAAGTATATAATATGTAGGACGTACGCACGTATAGGTTCAAATAATCTGTGTAACAATTTGGCTTACAAAACGTGACACATAAACGTAAAGATGTAAAAAGGTATATAGGTCAAAAGCCGTATAAAAACTTTATTTGCTTTGTCCTTAAAGTGGGCTAAACATTTGACTACCCGGTTTTATGTACAACATACAAACTGACCTAATTACCCAGTGACATGGACCAGTAAAAACATTACCACCACATTAAAAGCCTTAAGAGATAATAAATTTCAATCTTTGATCTCTAAAGAGGGAAAGTTTCGGTTAAATCTTGTGAGACATGTTACAAGGGCTTCAGTGTCAAACTTTGAGGGAAGGGTTAAAATAAATACATTTGGAGTGAAAGCCGCGGAAGGCTTGGCTGGCGTCGCGGCGCTCGCAGTGAACTCACAACTCGGTTTATATCTGAAGATAACTCGCTGTAACGATCTGACAATTTGACGTACTATTGTGGTGTTTAACATGAATTCACTTTACTCTTACAATTTTGTTGCCTAAAATATTTTTCTGGGATTTATATTTTTGTTGTAACTTTGTTATGTTTTCTTAGATCATAATACAAACTAAATACAGTTTCAGCTATGTTAGCCGAATAGGAAAGTGAAGTATTACAGATTTGAATTTTTTTGGGACAAAATGGAAAACCGCATAGGCTTCATCAAGAAATAAATATCAAACAACTCCATACAAACGGATGAACAATATCGCAGCACAATATATTAACGCCATTGTTGCCTCGACTTTACGAAAAATTCTTAAGTACAATATTATCAATCACTTTTGTTCAGCGGCGTGAGAATAGAGACAGTAGCGGTCGCTATGTGCACACATTCTCCTCGCCATACATCACATCCCGGCGGCGTCGCGCGTCCTCGTCTGATAAATGCCGCCGACATACATCGTGCTGAGACGTACGGCGCTATGTGCTTCTTTATACCAAGAATATTTTATGAAGATATTTTTATTTAGTATCAATACATAATTAAAATGTAAAATTCTTTAATTCGTTATTGGTTCGTGGGCTAATGGAAAGAAACTTATGTTATCAATCAAAGTTTCCAATATCATTTAGTGTACCTTTAGTCTATTTAATTTAAGTATTGTGCCTTAAAAAATATATTTAATTAACAGTAGAACATAAACTACAGACCCTTCTTATAAAAAACGTACTAACATCCTTCTTAATATAAAAAGCGTATTTAAAACATTTTGCAAGACCTTCCCTTCAAACTTTTCCTCTATAGTTCTCGATAACACTTCAGCTTACCTAATAGTTTGTAGTGGTAATTCATCACGTCTTACATCTTGTTCCAATACACTCGTTGCAGAAGCGCAGTACAAAACACTCGAGATATAGATCCATCACTGACTCCCTGCACTACCTAGTATAGTACCTAGTATATATATGTACAATATGTATGTATGTATGTATGTACAGTGTGAACACTAACACTTAGTGTGGACGGACCGAGCAAGATGCATCATGTTAGCGGGACACTTGCCTCAAACATAGTGAAGCGCTAAATATTTTGTAGAGAAAATTGATTGATCATTCATTTAATTGTTGTAAAAATATAAAGCTTGCATTTACTTTAAAAAAAATAGTAGGTAATTCTGTAATAAACTAGCTGGTCTAAGCGTCTCTATGAATTTCTGGACTAAATCTTAAGATTTGGTTGCCAGTCTATATAAATAAAAATGAATCACTGAAATGTTTGTACGCTCATAACTTTTGAACAACTAAAATAAATTGGATAATTCTTACTACTAAAACTAAATATATTACTTACGACTATATTTCAAAATTAAATAAGTGTCAGAAATATCGATAAAATTTACAAAAACTGAGCGAGACGTGTTCAATTTTGGTAAAAGCTTTCGTGATTGGATTCAAGTGCTGAGTGAGTGTGACAATCGACGCAGATAATCGTACATCAACTCGTGCTAATAGCTAGTAAATCTAGAATTATTGAGACATTACAAACGTAAATTTTAGTTAAGCTTACTTATGAACGCTTGTAATACATTTTAATGGCGATTCCCTGCTAACAGTTTTATCGTTTGTCTGTTTTATTGTCCCACTGCTAGGCGATGCAATTTTACCTTTACCAATGAGATGGTAAAATTGTATTATTGTAATAAATGTGAAAGTATGTTTCGTTGTTTCTTCCATATGCATAAACGTCTAAAACCGTAGTAAATAACATTCGGCAAGGCGATAGACTATATCAAGGTATAAAAAATAATTACGCAGGCAACCACAGGTTTACTAGCAATCTTTAAAGTAAGTACGATAGGAGGTTAATAACCGCTGTAATAAACGAGTTTTCTTTAGATTAAATAAGTTTTCTTCAGTTTCTCACCAATTGTAAACTTGAAGATTAATTCATAATTCGTGAAACTGTAACAGTAATATAATTAACTAGAGTACTCCAAACTTTCTCGCTACCTTATGAATCAAATGTTAATTTTACCAAAATAAATATCTTAGAGAAAATTCTATTTTCTATCAATAGTAACGAACTATTCTGCAAGTTTCAAAACCTCTGTAGAAATAATACACGAACTGTCGTGCCAGTAATTCATTGTATAGATATCGGTAGAACATAGTTGTTCGCTAGAAGTTGAAGCGTAATATGCAACGATCGGTAGTTGTCGATAAGACGAGTTGCATTGCTTTGTCGATAACCGATGTACCGATGTACCGCTGTGTGAACCTGCACGCTAGCGCCAAGAGGACTTTAGCTATTCGTTAGGAAGGGTAGACTCTTACTTAGCTAATTGATAGGCGCATATCGATGTCATTACATCTTAATAATCATCATTGCCCTGTATTCATTAATAATACATGGTTCTAGATATTACAACAACAAGCACCACTTTAAAAATAATGTTGTGCTCAAGCAAAGAAAAAATCTTTTGGGACTCTCTTCAATGATTGATACAAATTCACGCCATGTGATAAGCCATACTATTTTTTTAACAGACTTTGCCAAGTTAATACGAGCATGAACCTTGCAATCAATCTGCACGCTTACGAGCGCTGCAAACTATACGCAGCATAATTCATTCGAACACAGGAATAGGATAGCATATTATTATTATACCTTAAGCTTTCATGTGTTAGCAAACAGTAATCCACAATGAATCAGCTCCGTGTAACTGAGCCCTAACAATAGATGTCTGAGTTGTGGAATTCTAGTCGTTTAACTAGTGATGTACCCACTAGTGGTGAACTTAGATTCAGTTATGATGTTATCAGAGTGTTATCCGTTACTAGTGGTGTTCTGAACCGACTGTAGCGAGAGATAATACGAGTACAAGTACGAGTTACTTGAGTATTGCTCTTGGTTACAATACTTGGAGTACGTCGAAGTTTGATTGAGATGAACGATACTGTATATTTTAGGATGATGTAGAAATTGTACTTGGTATTTTCAAATTTTTGTGTCTGTAGGATAATTGTTCTGTGATTAATGTTAATTGTTATTAAGATGGGCGACGTTTGATGCCTGTTTCGTTAATTTTCTTTCAGCTTTTTCACTGGCAAACTTTTCAAAACATACTGCAGTGTATTTTTTTTGGTAATAGGTTTCATAACGTTTTATCTCTAAATACAATCATTTGCTTTCAAACAATAAATCATAACAAATAAATAAATTATTTTAAGTTTAGCTCAACAAATTCTCAATGGAAGTACATGCTTTGTCGAACTGTAGGAAAGTAAATATTTATTCGTTCATTTATTATGTTAGTACAGATTCCTTTTACACATAATAATATGGTCAGAAATGTCACAATCATTTGCTCCTCTCAGTGAAATGAGCGCAGTTAACGGACATTTTCAGTTAATTTCACGCATTAACGGGCGCTGTTATTATTGGTACTTCACAAAGGACTTAATTAAATATCTATCGGACTGTTAATGCGCCAGTTATGTTCGTATTGTGCAACAATACGATACAATACGAGTACGAGTCGTGCGTCACTGAATATAATCCACCTCTAATATTGTTATGATATCCTGGTAATCGCTCGCTGTTTACCAAATACAACATTATATGTTTAATTCATTGATTTTAAACAATAAAATCGGTATAATGTGGTATGTCGAAACAATCGAATCACAGTGCAATAGTTTTATAAATAAATTGTTTTTGTTTAAATAATTTGCTTGCGGTCATCTGATATCGAACAAACGAAAGCTTGTACTAATGGTAACCATTTTTTTTTACTTTTTATTATGATTACTCATCTTTATTCACTTACGTAATAAGTTTTTTCCAAATTCTGTAAATAAAAATACGCTAGAACAAAAAAACAATTATTACTCTAGCTTCAGTTATAAATAAATTCTTTTGTAACAAACGAATACTCACACATAAATTTTTAGACTGAAATATTTTCAACTAAATTAAGTATACAATCTTAGCCTAGGCCCAATTTTAAAGTTAAAGTTATTGAACCATTCTACGTAACATGTTCATTACTGTCTATTACGAACACTGAAAAAACCTCATTCCAACATACCTTTACCAGCTGAATAGCGTTACAAAAAGAGATAAAGAGAAGGAATGGCATCCATTACAGATGAGCGATGTTCCTCACAATCCGGTTAATAACGTAATTAATCCCCTCGGGCGAGGTCAACGACCGCTCCGCCAGTCACTCCTGGTGGTTCACTTCTGTTCAACATTGCGTTCTTGAATTAAGTTATTTTTTTAGACGAGTGTTTTGTGTAGCTTGTGTAAGGAATTATAGGAATTTTAGTGCGATTAATTTGCCATGACACAGGAAAGATTTTATTGACAGTTTAGTCAATACGAAATATTTAAAAAAAGTTTATGCTTTAAGCTTAGACAGGAACAAATGAATAATTCCGTTAAATGGTTTATATACACAGTAAAGTTTATATTCGCAAGAGAATTTATGTGTTTATCTTTATATCGAAATAAATTATGCAGTTTCAACAATCAGATAGCGATCTAAGTAAATATATTGAAATAAACTGAAGATTTTCTTAAATATTTTAGCTCCTATTATTATTTATTTGTGCACGTGCTTGTCCACAATGGGTCACAATTAGTGGCGTGTGGGGACACCGCGTGCTGGGTTTTAACAATTAACTTTACTCACGACTTCTGTCGGGAGTAGGAAAATGTTTATTACTCCTTCATTTTGTTAACTGCATTTAATTTTTAACTAACTAGCGTAACACGTGAGAGCATGCAGTTTAGTAAACATTTCTTTAGAATTAGCGACTTAAAAATACATCTTGTTGAAATTACCGGTCTGAAATTGTATTGTACTAGATATGTTATAGTTTAGTATAACTATAGCCATGTATAATTCTATGACAGTTCGTTCAGCAGTTTACTAGTAAAATAAACATCACAAACTTTTTCATTTAGAATATTGTTATGTATTTCACTTATGTATTTATTTAACCAGCTAAAGGCGTGTTATATGTCCCTCAGCTCAACAAAAAGCCTTCTCCCCCAAACCTTTCAATAAGTTCACCCTTTTGAATATAAATTGCATGAGATCCGACAAAAAGAACCCGGTTAGTTATACTAACGGCGGCATAAAGACAAGCCTTTAAATATATGTCCCTTACAAAATAAAATATCACAATTTGGATGGTATAATATTTTTCGGCATCTCCGATGTTATTTACTTTAGTCAGTAAATTGTAAGAAATTGTTGTGATGTTAGGCATTTCTGGCAACTAAGCCATTTGAAACGATCGTTACAAACTTAACTTGCCTCATTCACGTCCATCTTGTCATACATGACCGCCGGTTACGAGTACTACGACATTTAACATTTTATGTATGTATTTGTTAGTCAAAATCATGGGTGTTAAATTACATATTCTACACTGTACCATCGCATCGCTTCATATTTTGTTGGTAGATTTTCT
Organism: Anticarsia gemmatalis; assembly: GCF_050436995.1. NCBI lineage: Eukaryota > Metazoa > Arthropoda > Insecta > Lepidoptera > Erebidae > Anticarsia > Anticarsia gemmatalis. Next base: position 108,032 of record NC_134764.1, on the reverse strand, counting down.
ATACAAGCACTTTGAATTAATTGACACGGATAAACAGACGCATTTCATCACTAACGCCACAAAAACCTTCAGAGTACATATTACGATTTGAACGATGCGGATATACAGCAGTCGTTATTGGATATCTCAGTAAGAGAGGTCCAACAAAAACTCCGCAAGTAAACATTTTCGTTGAGCTTCCCTTTCAAATGATAGAGAAAAACAAGCGTTGTTATTTTGCATGGAGCCCATAGCGGGGCGAAGTTCGATGGTGGTTGCAATTGAAGGAAAACACACAGCTTGTTTATTATGTTAAGCGACGTTTTTATGAGTAAACGTTTATGATACTCGCCGAGTTGAGCAATATTTCAACACTCGTTTTTATTTCTGCTGCAATTTCTGCTTTATGATGTTTGTAGGATAAATATTGTGAGTAGTAGTAAACTCCTATACATCCACTGCCGTTATCGTATGAAACGAGAAATGTAACATATCATGAAAACGCCTATAATGATGAAAGTCTGTTTTGCTAGTAATATTTTTTATTTGATTATGTTTACATAAACCTTAAATAACTATCCTTACCTTTATTTGCTATTTACTACTTCTGAACTTTACCGGTGCATTATACCGGTATAGGTAAGTCATGAATAATAACAGACTCTATAAATATTTAATTCTTTAGATACAATGTTGTTTACTCTACCTATTAATTCCTTATGACTACAATATTTTGAACGCACTCAGTACACGCGTATTTAATTCAGCTTTTTGTGTGAATGTACAATGTTTTGTTACCAAATTGTCTGACACCGTCTGTCGCAGGCCCAGAACGAGAGATTGCGCTCGTTTTGTATCTCATCGAATTCTCACTCTAGCTAGATGTCTGGGGTATTTGTTAAAAAATACCTCTACCATTCTGAGAATACAATGTGAAACTTTACAAGATATCATGAAAAATCCGGTCTGAAAGTTTTGTCTCATACAATAGTAAAAGTATACACACACTAGCTGACCCGGAAAAAAAAAGAAAAGAAAAAAGTGTCACTTAGGGGCATGAAAAATAGATGTTGGCCGATTCTCAGTCCTACTCAATATGCTCACAAAATTTCATGAGAATCGGTCAAGCCGTTTCGGAGGAGTACGGTAACGAGAACTGTGACGCGAGAATTTTATATATTTGATATTTGTTCCGTTTGAAAATTACTATTAGCTTGTAATGTCGATCGCGCGCAAACTATGCCACGCTGCCTTTTCATGTTCAAATACAAACTCGCTCTAGTAAAAAACATCGTCATTATATTAAAAACATCAACAAAACTGCATCGCACTTTCAAAAGAAAAAGAAAAAAATTATGCAAAAGAAACCGCTAACAAGTTCCCAACAAAAAGTAAGTGTTGCGAAAGTAGAGTCGGTAGAGTTGTAGAGTTGTAGAGCGGTGGCCTCTCGTTACCATCAAAGAGCATTTTGCGCAAGTGTTGTTAAAATTCGCGGCGGCAGCAACAGCCTCGCATAATGTACTGACTCTACGTAGAGACGTTACACGGGACGGGCGGGACCGACGCTCTATCTAGATCAATTCACTCTCCTTATAGAGGACTTTTGGCCGCGCATTCGTTTGCATAAAAAAACGTTTGGGGTAATGACCACAGATTCTAAGACAATTTGTGTGATTTTGATTGCTTTGGTAAGATTTTTTCGGGTCTACAAATGGTAGTAGGTAATATTAGGTAGATAAATGATACTAAAAGATTTTAGAATTGCCTTAAATCTTATAGAAATCACGAATGGAGCACTGTAAAAGATTTCACCATATATCAGTTATTCTTGGAGTTCCTGAACGTACAAACAAAACATGAAAATGCAAAGTCAATTTCGCTCGGACTCTACATTTATAGAGACAAAATTTTTATCGACTATTCGTACAGTTTGCCTAACTAAACCGTATATGTAGAGTCTTGACCCAGATCGCATCGGAACGGAGCTGAGACGGCCGTCTCTACATCTCTACTCACTACGTCAAGGTCCACAGAGACAACAATCCGGCTGTCGCGCCGAGTGCTCGCGCGGAACGACTCTATCTAATTTGAGAACAATACCTACGTTCCGAATGTCAACTCTGCGTTAAATGTAGAGCTTTGAGCTTATTGTAAACGTTGATTGTTACACATCTAAGCTGTCACAAGACATAACATGGACATACATAAATTCAAACAATGTTTTTGTATTGTACATTACTGTGAAATATGGTTAACTTATGAAAGATTTGTCTATTAGTTATATGCTTATCATATATAAGATATTTTATTATGTACTGACAACTTTTTTTCAACAGATATTTAAATATATAATTTTCATTATTCGTTTGTTCACAAGGTCAGTGGCAGACACTGTTTCTAGAATTATAGTAACTTTTAATTCCGTACATTTTTTCGAAGAAAATGTCAAGGATATTTCGTAGGTATGAATAACACACGAAACGTCTCAAACATAACTAAAACAAACATCGTATATCATTGCGGTTACGAATACGGTACACCTGCGTAGCTCTTTCGTAGCAGACGCTACGGTGCTACGGCGCTACGGAACGCTACGAAATACAATGCTCTCGAGAACAAGACGCTTTATGTTTATGAACGTTTAAATATATCGTATGAATGTACTTGATTCTAATGTATGTAATGTATGGAACTTGTCCTATGCATTTAGAATACACATTTTAATAAAATACTATTTCTGTTCGCGACGCGGATAAATTCTCGTAATAAAAGTGTATTGTGGGTTGTAAACTACCTGTTCTTTGTATTTTATCCATACCTATTTAATGTTCATGAAAAATCAGATGATTTTTAAAAGTTAGCAATCTTCTTTTGATTAATCTAGTACTTTATCTTTAAAAGATTCAAAAGAAAAATAACTCAGTAAGTACCCAATTTTATCATTTGTCACATTATACAGAGAATACTCTAAAAAGTATTCTCTTTAAAGAACTATATTCACCCAAATTTCAATACACCTAAAACTATGAATTCAGTTACCAATCTGAGCAAACGAAATATATCCATAAGCTCTCGCGAGACAGACACCGCGATGTGATTCACTTGTCACGTAACACTGTCTCGTACCGTGCCGTGTGACGTGACGTGTCGTGCCGTGTGACGTGTCTTGCCGTGTCGTGCCGTGTCGCAAGCGTTAATGGAATACAAACGCGTGACCATGACCGTCACGCTCTTGGTCATTCTTTAGACACAAATTGAATCCTAGTTTTAGTTACTCACTCGATATAACGTCGCTGAACGGTATTTCTTAAACGTTAAGTTTCAATTACGATTGCAAAAAACGTTGCAATTTATGTATATTCTGCATTAAATTATTATGTTTTTTGATTGTATTTTTTATTGTAAAAGATTGAAATAGGTGTTAGCTTAGTCATTTTGATTTATAAAGATTGCTCATCAAAAACGCTCCTGGTGGTATCAATTAATTTTAAAGACCAATTGGTGGTTCATAAAAATATTTTGGACAATAAAGACGCTTTAATAAGCAATATATTCTTCTATAGTACCATAGCCCAAATATCGTTTTGTGAAATTATCAGCCATTAGAAAAGTACTAAAAGCAACACAATTAAGCAAGATCATGCCACAAAAAAGCGTTAATATCAGTAAAAATTTCAATAGGGAAAATGTTGAACATGAAGAGTATATTTTTGTAGCAATTTACATGTATGAAAGGTAATCCCATGCTCGTAAGCCGGGATGAAATAATTTTCCCATGGCCCGGCGCGGCGGGGAGCAGCGAATCGCTTTTAAACTTCACTCGGATTTTCACTAAATGACGTGTAGGCAAATGAGTTTGTTGAACGATTTCAATAACGTTTGTACGTTTAATACGGAGGTTATAAGGGGTATTTTATGAAGACATTATATTAAAGCTATATTATGTTATGCTGGTAAATCTTGTAGGCTTTTTGCAGAATTACAAATTGAATTCATTGAATTTTATTAATGTGGTACATGTGTTCATGAGTTGCCTGTTCAGGAAAGAATCGGTGCGACTAAATTGCGTAGCTACTCGAACTAATGCTTTTCGAAGCTTTAGCCGCTTTCGTGCCAAATTTGTGTACAAGATATATCATAGTCATGTTGTCACGTTGTAACATGACACACAACGTAAACCTACAATATGTGTCTGTATCTGAAAAAATATCACAAGATTATTGAAACAGCCCAGCCATAAGTTATCGTTGAAATACCATCATAGATCGCTTACGTTATAGACACGAGATCGTGCGCGAGTGTTTTCTTATGAATTATGTACGAGATGTATGACTACGTACTCATCGTACTGGACGTACTCCCGCCACACCGCCACGCCGCCCGCCGGTCAGCTGACATAATAATATCATACAGTGTAAACACCACTCTACCACTCTACCACACTACTCTATATCTTATATTAGATTCTCTATATTTTCTAGATAAAAATACAAGATCAGTTTTTCTGATCAGATTGAGATATTGCTATAGTAAGACTTTGTATTACTTCGGCATTCGGTATGTTCGTAAAAACTATTGGACTGGTTTTTGTGTTTTGACTCGATATTGATACATGGAAGCAGTGGAAGCTGTGACAAAATGATAACGTCATACTCGTTTAGTGTTATGTGGTTGATTTACGAGCTGTTACAGTTTTGGAGTAAAGAATTTGTAACTTATAAAATTGGTAAGTATATTCTTAATTGTCCACTGGGAATAAAAGTAGGAAGAAAATTCCCAGTTGTCACCCCGGGGTGACAGTGTTAGAGTGGGAATATACCAAAAAATCACTATAGACATTAAAATTATAAATTAAAAATAATTTGTTAGCGAACTTAATGTAACCGGGCATGGAAATAAATGAAGATACGGTAAAGGAAAAAAGGTATTTCACACAAAATTTTGAAATTAGAGATCAAGTTTTGGTTAGGGGAGGTTCGACTTGTACAAGAACGAATATGATATATGTTGAGGCTCATTAGCTACTAACCTCGCCCTTCTTGTATTATATGTACAAGCATGACTAAAAAAGGTCTAATAATTTAGTTAAAATAATGCGGCCGTTTGTTTGTGAGTCGCGATTTTTATGTAAAACAAACGAGTGAGCGTGGGAGTTTCGATGTTTTGATACATTTACATTTTTAGGGCTCCAGCCTCCGGCGACACTCGCCGGCTCTCTGTATCGTGATGAAGTATAATTAGTGCGTGGGTGGACACAAATCTGCATCTTAATTATTTTATTTTGAAAAATGTTGGTGGCTTTATTGTTGATACAACCGTTACCCGCTAGTGAGCGATAAATGTGACACGATGTGCTACGATATGTACAGATCGGTTCAACGCAATCGCGATAACAGTCGCATGTTGTCAGACTGCTACTCGGACGCAACTAATGCGGCCCGTTGCTGGTCTCCGTCTTTGCAACGTCCCGTTCATTATTCACGTAACATCCTTATTCGTCTAGACGGAAGGTTTCAAAGTTGTGCAAAATCTGGAGGCATATAAATTACTGCCAGTCATTTTAACAACAGATTTGGATGTTTTAAAGTGATTTGTAATTCCCTATGATTATAAAAGCATATACTTTTAATATGGCACAATAGCCGTACGAAAGTTTAAAATATCACAACGAATACACATACGTTGAAGCTTTAATACAACTCATATAAAAACTCGAATCGCATGAACGCCTCCAATAGTATTACGGATAATACGATCCAAATATAAAAACTGTATGCATAACAGCCGTCCCATAAGAAAACTTTTGTCCAAAACAACAAAGAAACCGGACTGTGCCTTCCCATAAAAGGGGAAAGTTGTCGTATAGAAGGTAAACGGTAGCGCTGGTTGTCGCGCCTCGCATCTGATATCAATATTTATAGCCGCGGTAAATCCACCCGCGCCATTTCCATACCGACTGTTATCCACAACTTACGTCTGATTTCTACTTGATACTCGCACAAAATGCGACTTCCCATACTAAGTTTTACCTCCTCTCAACCCGTTAGCGGTTGAATTTGGGATATTATTTTTAATACGTTCTTTAACACTCGTGTTATTTTTGTGATTTCAGCGTATTCTTGTTCATAAGCTTCGTAACGTTCAAAAATAAAATTGGAAATCATAACGGAGTAAATGGTTTATATTTCAAAGAATCCGTTCAGTTTGTAATGTAGTCAATTCCAATAAATACCCAGTATCGCATCGGAAAGCCACTTCAATTAAATCTGAAAACTGAATAAAAACGTGATTTCATAGTCCGCGCTCTTAAAATGTTTCACAGCGAAATATTCAACGTCATTACTAAAATATTCACGAGTACTACTCGTATAAATCTAGCGGAGACCAAGTGTAGAGGATAGGCCAATTAGCGGGCGCGCGCTCAGCGCTGCAGCGACACACCGGTTTAACGACCGATGTGGCGTGCAGCGCTGCAGCGGCTGAGGGATACTGCGCTGTACTTGTGTGAAGTGTCGAGTGTGTATTATGTATGTGGCGCAAGTTGATGACCGCTGAAAGGGCACTGTTTAGACTGTTTAGAGTAAGTTCCACGCTCGTGCTAGTTGCGGAAGAGTTTTGTTTGCAAGGAAAATACAGGAAGAACAAGGGTCTGTAACTGTGTATCACTGGAGTTTTGTGTTTATACCAACTTGTACGAAAGAGGGTTCGTTGTAAACTGTTTGAACTTTGTATAGAATGGTTGTTTTGATAATGGCTATCGGGTTGTTTTGGGCGATCTTAATGTCCTTAACTTGGGTACTTCTGTTGATTCTACTATTAAACTACCAGATTTAAATTGGATATAACGGATATTATTAGATTCAGTAAGTCAAGCTATCCGACGGAATCACTTATCGGTAAACCGCCGATAAACGGACCAACAATTATTGCAGACCTTACGTAAATGGATCATATCCCGAAATAAGGGCTAAACGTGTTTCGAAACGTAAAGTAACAGCGTTTAATTAATGAATTCATTTGAACAACTTTTGCACTAAGTAGACTACCGACCACATAACAGCCGGTAAAAGTATGACGTCATAAAATACGTGATATATTGTGTAAAGTGTAATTAATCAAGTAGATACATTAGTATCAAAATGAGTAAATTTTATTATAATATTTATCAGTGGAGCAATAAGAGCCATGGAAGCAATGAATGATGAAATTTGCAGAAGGAAGCTCCGGCGGGAAGTAAGTTTGTTTTTATTACGTCTAGATGAATAATAGCGCTGCGCTAGTGTTGCCAACTCACATAAATCACATCACGGACAAAAATATGTAAAAAGTATATATATTTTTGTAAGTTTTACAAGGTGTTTGTTCGGATAGTAGTCGTGACACCTTTTCAAATAATAGGTGAAATAATACGGATATTTGAGAAAGTTTTGTTAAAATGTTGCACTCCTGTTTTAAAAATGGTTTCCTTCTCATATTTAAATACTAGTAAAACACGTTTGATTATCCACTTAACTGCTTTGATTTACTGCACTAAACGTTCTTTAATAAAATACTAAAGTAGAATTTTGGTAGAGTCAACGCAAAATATTGTCTTGAACAAGGAGCAAACGTGTTTTTGGTATTATGACGAAACAGAGAACCAATAAATTAAATTATGTCTCTATAGATCTAGTGGTCTGGTCACGTGGTCACCCCACTCAGAAATAGACCGGTTGTTTGTCTTCACAACTTAATCATTATTAACAGACCCACCAGCGAATAACTTTATTATATATCTACTCAATATAAATCTATGGACGTTTGGACTAAATAACTACTTCATTAGATTATATTTTTATAATATTTATAACTAGCTTATGCCCGGGACTTCGTCTGCTGTAAATTATTTAACGGAGTAAAAAATATATTCTACATGTTAAATTCCTGCCATCTTTACCAAATTCAAACCCAAAAGTTTGTGTATGGAATTGTTACAAATACATAACTAAATATTTTTTTGCGTTTATACTCGTATTTAAAGAAAATTTTGTTACTATAAATCTTTGGACGTCTATATTAAAAACTTAAATATACTTAACTAGCTGACCCGCGCAACTTCGCTTGCGTTACGTAAGAGAGAATGGGTCATAATTTTCCCCGTTTTTGTAACATTTTTCGTTACTACTCCGCTCCTAATAGTCGTAGCGTAATGATATATAGCCTATATATAGCCTTCTTCGATAAATGGGCTATCTAAAAGTGAAAGAATTTTTTAAATCCGACCAGTAGTTATTGAGATTAGCGCGTTCAAACAAACAAACAAACAAACAAACTCTTCAGCTTTATAATATTAGTATAGATTAGTTTCTGTATTGTAATTTTAATATGCAAATATGTCTCTGTTGTATAAAAGAGGTTTATATATAAGCTCTATAGTTTACGATCTCTGACATTTTATTTGATTTTGAATTTATATTTAAGCTAGGAGCACACTACAGTTCGATCAAGAATTTTTGATTGAAGCTCTTTTCTATTGTCTATCCTTTTGTGTGACCTTTTAAAGTTTATTACGTTTTTTATTGAAACTAGAGAACAATGGAAGTTCTAATTACTGGCTTAAATAAAGACCTTTGATTTACGGAAAAACTGGTTGAATACAATGAGCTAGTTTCTTTTTATTTTAGAGATTCACTGGATATATTCGTGTGTAGTTATAGCATACTCGTATGTTGTCTGTCTATTGTACTTTACCCGTGAAAGTATCCAAAGTTATCTTACTTACTCATCGCTGTCGCAAAAATATAGGTGTGCGCACAGCCTTTCAAATATAGGAGTCCTCCAGAGTATTTTCAAAATAACGTAAATTTAGCATAAACAAGGCGAGCAGTAAAATCTGAGAGTGCTTTAAATTTAACATTTGCATGAAGTTACGATATCTCTCAGACATTTAGTCTCTAGACACTTTGAGTGTCAAATAAAGTGTCAAAAATAAGTGTCGTGAAGTTGTGTGCGTGTGGTTTGTGACGTCATGACGCGGTCGCGGTTATCTGTGGAACGTTACAGCACGAGGGTCGGAAGGCGACGCGCCGCCAACTGCCGACCTGATATCTACTGGTAAGGCTCCTTCCATATAAGCGAGTAAACTGGTGAGCAACGATTTGGATTAGCTGTCATAATTTATATCAATGATAATTGCTCTGCTTCTACAGATATACAAGTAGGACATTTTTTCATAAATATAAAACTTTTCCTTGAATATAGTTATCTAACAATGTAACGCTCGGTTCTAAATGATATAAAAATATACAGAGAATACTTTTCCTAAGCGTGGTTTTACCAAAATATCTGAGCTCACATTTTGCGTTCTAAAAAGCAGACAATCGTAATGGTAGGTAAAACCATATCGCAGTACGCTTCCCCACGTATCTGCGGTGTAAACCCAGCCTAATCTGTGTGACGATTTGTGTGAGCCATACACCTGAACATTTGCAACTGTTACGTCGATGTTCCCGCGCTTCACATGCTAATGTCCGTGTTATCTCTCCACCGAATATATCCCACTCTTCTTGTACCCGTTTTTAAAATATGTATGAATATTTTATGCAGCTATTTCGGCTAAATAGACGAACATTTTTCAGATTTGAAACATCTATTTGTACAGAAGTTATTACTGGGTTCTCGTATATTTTATCTAGTCGGAATATTTTGTATGAAAATATTTGTTCTGCGTTTTTAGCTTGACATTTTTTGTTGAGTTATTTTTATGGAACACAAAATTTGCTACAGATACGCTGTTTAAATGATTATGTACGTATTATATATTTACGATCGTGCAACTGAGGAAATTCAAGCGTGCGATTTTTAGGTCGTCACTCTTCGATCTATTAACAAATAAACTGGATAATGGCCGGGTTTCTTTGTAGTGATAGGCCGAAGTCCGTTTGCCGCACAACATAAGAGCCTTAATTCTATCGAGCATTTTTATCTACGTAAGACCAAAATAGTGAAATCTGTGATAGAATCTAGAACTTCTGATACACTTATACTCTCCATCTATTACTAAAAGTCATTCATAGGCAAAATTATGTTACTTCAATATAATATTATGTAATTCCTATACATTGTATTTTAACAGAGTATATCTGAATAAATTTGTATCTCAGAAGTAGATGTTCTTTGCTATGCGTGTACCGCGTGTATTGCGTATGCTATCATATTATCATATATTATATTATATCTATTCTATGTAATATTTCATCGCTACAAGTTTAGCCGTTTATCTCGGCTATTTCTCTTTGCCAAATAAATAAATACATTTTATTCTGATGTCGTTTTGTTTGAATTATCGATACTTATTCTTGTTTATTGGCATCGTCTACTAAAGTACACATTAGTTAACCCTATTTAATTCGGATTTTTGGTTTATTATAGTGTTGTCGTGACATTTGCGTAGTAATTATATGGTTAAGCAAAAAGGGGACTTAGGTCTCTCTATTTTCATCATACATATTAACAAGGTAATCCATTAGTACAGTTCTTGGATGAAACCCAAATATTAAATAGGGCGACACCTTAAGTTAAACTTTTCGAAAACATTAAAACAAGGACTGAGTTATTTGTAACGTACTTTAGCTTGACTGGGAGCTGAACCCAATATCAAAGCACTCCGAAGTCCGAATTATAGTGAGGTAACTATTACAATATTTATTTTGTGGTCTTCTGATAACTAACCGTACACTGTAGGTATCTAGAAACAAATTTACTTAGTTTTCTTAAACTACATCAACTGGAATGTTTTCCACAATAAAACTATCATTGGCTAAATCTGTGTACAGAAGTACACTACAATACAATACAAAGTAAAATGTGTCACAATCGTAACACAAAGGCGTACGTCGGCGGGCGAGAGCGGGCGAGAGCGGCGGGAAGTCGATAAAAGTCAGGCGTAAAAACTAGTGCAACGTGAATAAGACGATTGTCTCGCGATAAACAACTGCAGCGGCGGAGACTCAAATCATGCTTTTAAATGGACCACTTGCATACTAGTGCGGGTTTTAGAGGGTTTTCTACTTTGCATAGATTTTCTTCTCTTGTATACAGTGAATTGTGTTTTGTTTTTTGTAGGCAGTGAGAGTAAATGAATGTGACTATAATACCTGATAATATTTTGAGCAATCCAAGCTATTTTACACAAACAGTCCTAAAGTAATTAGGTTACTGAAATTGATAGCACTGCCTAACATATATTATTATTGTGAGATTATGTATTTGACATTTTCAATTCATGGTTTCATATAACATGAATATTTTTTTAACGCTCAAAAGTATTTTACTGGTTTAAAATATGTCTAAAACTGAGAGCAGCATGTTGGAAACATTGATAAAATATGGGTTACCATTACACAATAATAAATGGTAATACGACAAAACATAATGTGTTTGTTGGAAATAAGAATAAACTAACAGATCACATTTTAGAGACTAACTATAAACTTTGTAATATGTCGATGTATATTCCGTTGTATATATAATCTCCGGAGTGGCTACGATTAAAATAGATAGTTAAGGTAGTAGCGAGACTGTCTCCGGCGACACGCTGGCACAGGTAGCTGAGCGCTTTGTGGCGCAGCGCGTACAAACTAACCGTTGATCAAAGTGCACGCTCACGCCACTCGCCCCACTCGCCCCACTTACAGCTCCGGAGCACACGACACGACCAGATATTAGGTATTATCTTTTTTTTTTTTTTTTTTTTTTTTGTTAGCCTGTACTGTCCCACTGCTGGGCAAAGGCCTCCCCCATTTTCTTCCAGTCCCCTCTATCTCCTGCTATTCGTGTCCAATTAATATTAAAGGCATCTAGATCGTCACGCCAGCGCTTCTTGGGTCTGCCCCGACGGCGACGTATATCTATAACGTCTTTATAATGTCGATAGGAAAATAAATAAGGCAAACAAAATACAACCAACTTATTATAATACAAAAAGCAATAGTCGAAGGAAGCGATATTTTTTTTTATTCAATATTGGATTAAACATTTATTTCCCATCTCTCTTTAAGGTAAGTAACAATTAAGACGAGTAAGTATGCTACAAGCTGGTATAGTTTTGTACTTTTTTGCCAGTTATCTTTTTTCATCCTTTTCAAAAGCACTCATTTTTGTGCTTATGTAATAAGACGAAGCTCATGAAGGTTGTAAAAGACCTAATTACTAAAAAAACATAACACACATCCCGTGTTACACTTTCCACGGATTAAAACAGAGAACCTTGTATTAACTCGTTAACAGTATCTACCACTCAACTACTGAAACAATAAGCTACTTGTACAATAACTTATTGAAGTGGGAACATAAAATCAGTAGTATTACAAATTGGTAGTGCCATGTAGTACGAGAACAAGGCGTGTAGTCCCGCGAGTGACGTCACACCTCCTACATTGTATGAGCCTTGTATTAATTAACATTGTGTGCTCGACGGGCTCGTGCGGAATGGCCCGTGTTGAGAGAACTGTTGGTGAGGGTAAACAGTGTTGGTGAGGTTGAAACTGAGATTGATAGCCATGATTGTGTTGATTTTACGATATTTTACGGAGTGGTCTGAGGTAAGTTAAGGTCAAGGAAATCCGAATAAAGAGTTTGTTTTAGTATATACCGAGAATACCTGTTATTTCTGTACACAGGTTTAAACATATTCTATTCACACAGTAAAAGCGGAGATAGTAACTTACCGAAATTTTAAAGAAGTGACTGTCGTTACCTGATCCTATAGAAATCATATAACTTGGTCTTGTTATAACATAGATTAATTATTGCTTACATGGTCAAAATTTTATCTGAAAATCGAATTTAACACCTTGCTACGCCCTAATTAAACAAAAATCAATAACCATCTATCACAAAAAAATATTTAAAAAACACGAAAATCCACTCCAATCACTCACAAACTGGAAAGAAACGTCAATTTGTCGAAAGAAAAAATATCAATTTTAATTTGTGTGTCGTGTTGCGGTCAATGGTTAAGTAAAACCGTTGGTAACAAGGTGATTGATTCAATGTCATTGATGGTTATTAATTGAATGACAGTTTAAGCAGCAGTTTTAATCACGAGCGCGGCTCTTAATGGACGAAGTTTGGCGCCAAGACGTGGAGCGCACTGCTAAATGGGGTAGAAATAAGGAGCCGAGATTTTGATGGAATTTGGCTGTTGATAGCTGTTCTTATGGAAATTAAAAAGTTTTTTTTTTCGTGAAACAGCAGAGAAAATTGTGCTGTATGCTGTCAATAGTGTGATAATAGACTTAGTAGGTCTTTTAGATTTTTACTTATGAAGTAGCAATTTTCAGCTGAAACTTCGTCCATGTAAAAGGATTGATTGGGTCAAAAATGTCCAGCCAGCCAGTCCATGTTCAGCATATTTATAATATTAATAGGATTTTTATGCCCTCGGTTTAAAATCGAAGCACTTTCCTCAAATTGTGGTTACACCATTGATTAATCTGGGGGCACGGAAGTGCCCCCGCAAGTCGAGCAAAAAAAAAGCGGCACGGCCGTAACATCCTTTTCTCGAAGCAATTCGGGCTATTTTTGACACCCCTATAATTTCGTAGTGGATAAAACAAGAAGCCTGGATTTTCAGCAACTAATCAGTCATTGTATAAACACGGTATATTTAAAATTTCAGTCAATTTGAACCAGTAGTTTAAGAATGACAACTTGTTAAAATTTTGAATTTTGTCACTCACTGATTCACTGACTCACTGACTCACCGATCATCAAAAGTCTAAGGTACTTCTAGCAGACTTAGAAGCTTAAAATTTAGAATACAAATAGGGTTTAGTGTCTTAATCATGGGAAAAATTCAATATTTTCTAATTTCGGTCAAGTTTTCTAAATACACTAACTGCAACAATAACTTTGTAATCCCATATAAATGTATAAGATTACAAGGTTACATTTGCAGTTAATGAATTAAATTATTATTTCTGTAGAAAATAAAATAGATAGGTGTAAATATGTATCTACTATATGAGACGTAACGGGAGGGGGTATAGGGTGGGTAAGGGTGTTTAGCCCATGAAACTGAACAACATTCCCATAGGAAAATATGTTGAATTATGAAAAAAATACGGCTTTTCATACAAATTGGACTTATGTTTGCTCTATTCGCTCTACAAAAAGAAGTGAGATGCCATCAAAAACATTCTGTAAAAACCTCAAGTCTCGCCGTAAAAAGTTGTGAGATCTATATAATACCAAGTCGATTAATCTATTTAGTCTCTACTTAAAGGACCTTCTGTCTTAAGTTATTACGTATGTTATTATCATGCCAATTTTAAAAAAAATACCTTTAAAACAAATAGATCGACTTGGTCATCGCAAGAAAACACAAATTCGCCATTTACATTTCAGGAGCATTAACTTCTCGTCGTGCTGTGTAGTGTGATACATACTAATAATCAAATCATGCGATGGCCAGGTCGGTCTATTTGTTTTAGAGGTATTTTTTTTTATTGGCATGATAATAACATACGTAATAACTTAAGACAGAAGGTCCTTTAAGTAGACACTAAATAGATTAATCGACTTGGTATTATATAGATCTCACAACTTTTTACGGCGAGACTTGAGGTTTTTACAGAATGTTTTTGATGGCATCACAGTTTTCTTGAAAAGATTTAGAACTAAACTTGTATATTTGTGCGAATTGATTTGAACGATGTGTGTTTTAAGTGCAGTTTGTTCGTTGCAGTGATGATATTAGTCAAAGTCACACACACGCCGCGGCGCTGCTCACCTACTTGTTAGATAACATATGATTTATGCGTTTGTTTGCAAACCACATCTCACATGCGATGTTCCGAGAAATTTGTTATAAGTCACGAGAGTGCTAGATGATATTAAAACTTTTGAAATGAGTTATTCTGACACCAACAGAACGACCAGATTAGTTATTAAAGTTGGTTAAGTGTGCCTGACAGATACTATTAATGAATTACTGTTATAACGATTTCTTTGCAATGAAAGTAAATATTTAAATTCATAAACTTTTATCTTTTGCGCAATTACCGCAGTTACAATCATATGAAAAAAAAGATACTTGATTTTATGAAATTATTATTTTATAGATTCATCCACTCTTGTATATTGGCTCATTTTTGCACGAAGGTAGATAACCAGCATCAGTTTTGAAGACAAATCGATGTAAAACAATAACTGCAGCTCCATCGCTGATGCTGGTGGTCGGCTCCCGGCGAGACGCCGTCGTCGCGGTGTAATGAATCGTGTAACGTCCGCACACCCGTGAGATATCGACGTCCGCCGCAGTTATGTCATCAACCAACCGGCTACACCTCCTCGCACATTAGGAACTGTTACACTGACTATCTTGTGCATGAGACGCTACGGAAATATTCATAGTCATATATTCAAACTTTGAAACAGAACCTGCTGTAGAAAGAACATCAAAATCGTGCCTCTAGCAATAGCATTGAGGTCGAATTTAAAATGGACAATGTTTAATTTCTCATAGAAACGTAGTCTCCAGTTATAACTTTGTGATAGACAGTAAAGTAGTATATTTGACCCATAGCCTCGGGTAATCATAAAGATTGGCCAAGTATATAATGAAAATAATTGATCGGACATCTCTTTGAAGTGTACAAGCTAAAATAGCAAGTTCTCAAAAGCCACAAATATAAAGTTGTCTAGTGTGTGCTAGCCTTTACATAAACCCGGTGGTCCGTCGATGCAGTTAGCGCAGTTAGTTCAGTTAGGGAGTAATGACGTCACGGGGCGGAACTGTCCTCGCCCCGAGTTATGGAGAGCACTGTCCTCAGTGCAGCCGACTTGAACATTACTAACCACTTATCAACCAGGAATATTCGGCGATTGATTCAGAAGATCTGGTGTTTATTACAAGAACTCGTAGTCGCGTAGTAGTCGGTATTCGATCTCCGATTAATGAACTTAATGGAACTGACAACCAGAGGCTTTCGATAGTTGTTCGAGGCATTGTTCGATAGAGGCGTTTAGTCATTATCAAAAAATATCACAAACCATCTTATTACAAAACAAAGTTTAAACTTAACACTAGAGTTTAGTGCCGAAATGTACAGTCTAATTCAGATGCTACACTGTGGTTCATTGATAAACAGAGTAACGTAAAGATAGTACGTGTTATTGCTATAGTTTGAATACCACACTTAAAAGCGGTTCATATGACACCCTTTATAATCCCTTAATTGTGGTAATATACACCCCATAGAGGCAGGGTGTAATCGCCTGAGATCTTACTAATCTGCATACATTCCCTCTCGTGCATTATTAACTGAGGCACGCACCTCCCCTCACATGTGTGCCGACTAATTACAATTTGTCGAGAGGATCCGAGGGTCCAACTAGTTATATGAGGGACCTTTGCTAATGGGATCATGGATCCCATGAAAATATTGAATGCATAAAGATTAAATTATAATTTCAAGTGGAAGGGTTATGGTTTTAGATTTTCTACGTGATGTGGGCAACTATTACGCTTTTGTTGTTATAAATCATGTTGTTAGTTTGCCAAATTATTCGTTTGTTAGCGCTATGTCATTGTTGAAGTATTCGTCATTCAGTTCTTTAGTTGACTACTTTAATCAGAAATCCTTATCTCATCTGCACAATCTTAGTTCTCATTTATCAATCAAAAGAAACGGAAATTAAACCCAGTACCTACAATGATAAATGACTAAAGTTGACACTTTTACAATGCAGCACACGAACGAAAAATTTGAATCGAAAATACGAATAATAGAAAAAAATCCTTTATAGCATCTCAAATCCACCCCAAAGTAAAGCAGAAACAAGGCAGTTTTCATTTGATTACAGTCGCAGTAAGTAATTGTGCGTCCGCCGGGTGAATACCAACCAGTGGCCGGCCACTTGCGCTCATTCTCTCCTACATATAGGCCGAGTAAACGCGAGCTCTACGTCCCGTCGTACTGAAGGCTTTACGTGCCGCGCTTATAGACGGGAGGCTAATTTTTATATCACTGTATTGATACTGTTTACGTAATTTGTTGGTTTTGTCTTATGAATTCTATTTGGGTCTTCGAATGTTATGTTGGATAAGTACGGTTCCACTGCGGGATGTTTATGTATTTCATATTTTCTGTTTCTACTATATGGAATATTGTATAAGTCGAATATTAATTTCAGTTAGGACGAGTATCTAGTACGTTATTAAAATACACCTTTATAAAACAGTTCGTAAAAATTCCTTCACGTTAAACAAAAAACATTTTCATTTTCCAAGAGCCGTTTTAAAAATAACAGCGTGAGTATCCCCCATAGGGTTCCAAAGTTATTTTGTAAGCGAGGTAAATTAATGACGTCACGAGTTGCCGTCATTCATTCACCTCATCGGTTTCCAGCGAGTTTCCGGAAAAAACGGCCTGAAACATCACCCAATTAATACACGCTGAAATAAAACGAACGGAACGTTGGGGAAGTAATAAATTGTGTGTGAGCCGATGACCGAGGCTCTCCGGTAGTCTCTACCAGTCTGTAGCAGTCTCTAGCAGTATCTCTCTCTCGGCATGATCATTACAAGTGGTCCATATATCTGCAGTGATCGCCATCACTCTAAGGTCGGCGGTAATTTTCCGGGCGCGCGCCACTTTTGCCGAGTCATGCAAAAATTTTAATTTCCTCCGTCGTACGAAACCTACCTATGTATGTATGTACTTACAACGGTAGCTACCATGTTTTCAAAACGTGGTAACTACAATCGTGTTCTTATATGGACGCATTTGTTGTAAATATATGTTATCGTGTGGTAGTCCATAACAAAAAATGTAAACATCAAATGCATCAATATCCTTTGAAAAAAGTTATGAATATGATTTATATATGATGTGTTATAAAAGAGCAATCTCCCACAGCGAAGTGTGTTAAATTGATCGAACGAACGTACTCGCTGTACTCAACGTAATGTAAACATTACAGGAACAAGCCGTAAATTCAGAATTGCATTATTTACCTTTTATGGTGAGCCATAAATTTAACAGCGATAAAAAAGGCATTACATTTACTTTACGTATACTCACCTTGAAACGAATTATATTACACGTGGAACGTGAAATAAAACTGCAATCGCTAGAGTAAAGTGTAGTGAAGTGTAGTAGACCAGTAGTAGGAGGCGACCAGGTCTAGTGTGAGCTAAACTGTGACGTCACAGCTCCTATAAATCACGACCAATTTTTCATTGGAATCGATCGTCGCTCGCGCCGTGACGTCACAACACTGAAATAACTCCGCGCTCTCGTAAAACGTTTTATGGCAAAAAATACGAATTGTTTATGTGAGCAATTCCTTTTGTCTTACAAAAAACTGTTTGTAGTATCGATAAAAGATTTTGTTCGCAAACAACTCTATTTGTAATGCAAATGTTTGGGAGTAAGCCGCGAGAAGGCTGCGGATTGATTGACTCCGTTCGCGGAGGTTTGCACACATTTTTCTTGTGCACACACTAAAGTAAATGTACGTCGCCTGTCACAATAGTTTATAAAAAATATCGGAAAAATGAAAAAGCGAGTGAATATTTTTTCCTTTTTGTCAATTTGTACAAAACGGTTTGGTGTGAGGTTGCAAGTCGACACAGATCAATGAACACAATATGTTTGTAGTTGTATGAAACTACACAATTTTGTTGTCTTTGTATGACCTTTATAGATATAACTCTATTAATTCTAAGTTAATAAATATATCCATTACTTAGTTGATAAACTACGATAGTGAGGATAACTTAAATATGCCGAGGAACATTTTGAAGTTATGTTTACTGTTAAATTGTTTAGGCTTCTTAATATAGGTAGATTCAAAAACCAACACTTCTTGTGTATTTCTTATTATTTGCTTATCCAAACAAAACAATAATAATGAAATAAATAAAGCCGGTTCTCTAATTAAAAAGTAAGTAATAGGAAGTAAAGTGAATTACACAAACGCCACGATTACCTGCCTCACTGCGAGTGATCTGGCGCGAGTGCGGGCGAGTGAGGGCGAGTGCGGCGCCCTCTGGCGGGCGATTGTCACGTCCTCCGCATAATGGAATTAATTAAACAATGATCAAGACAACGGCCCAGGAGCCGTTACATAAAAGTGAACAACTGCCACGAGACTGAGTGACGGAACAACGCCGGGACGTATTAACGGTGAGGCGGCGCTTGTACTGTTAAATGTACTAATCATTTACTAAGAATGGTCTTATCGCCGTATCAACAACAATATGATTTGCCACCGGTGACATTTGTTGTTCTTATAACTTGCCTGCTCCTTCAGCAGAAACTGTCAATGTGTCGTTGTAAATATGACATCTATAAGGTGTTGCACTACATTAGGGTTCACTTTAATATAATGCAATGATATGTCTACTGTTGGTAATATATAAATAAATAAAAGAAACAGATAATCGCAGAGATCCTTTAAACCTGTTTTTCTTTGTTAGCTTCCAGAATCGAAAACTCACTATCTGTTTTTTATTTGAATCAAATAAAGTCCAATAAAAGTGGTGAAATATCATTAAAATATGAGTATTTCATTAATTTCCCAGTAGTACGTTGTGTCGTTGTTTCAGCGACACGCAAGCCCCCGGGCTTAAACGTTTCAGCGGGCTTAAACTTGTGTCGCGGCGACTTCACCAAACAACTGTGCTTTTTATAACATTTGTTTATTTTGATAACGTTTAATACTTTTATTGTATGACCGCTGATATACCAATTATTGTTATTGTTATAACTGTGATCATGTCCGTTGTTCGGCGCCGCTCCTATTGCGTACGACTGAGACTTGGATTCCTGCATGAAGAAATATTTTGCACGATCCACAAAGTTGTTTGAGGTCTAATCTTAATTTTTATATCGTTATTTGTAGGTTACATACAGTCACCATAACCTTTGATATTTGTATCACAATACTCTTTGTATCAATAATATTATTTAACCCACTAACCTATTACTGTAGCACCGATCCGATCAGGCTTCACCAGGAAGGAGGTAAGGGGAGTAGGGCAGTGCATCCTAAGGTAAAAATAAACAAACCACACCGTAGTCGTATCGTTTCGTTCACTATTCGTAGTATTAAATAAACGCAATAGTTTTGATTCAATGTAGCTAACTGCAATGTAACGGGCGCTAACAAAACAAGCCAGCTTTCATAGCTTAACTCTGAGCACACGTACTCCGGTACAGAAAGTGAAACAATAGGCCAGTGTAAACACAGCCTTAGCCACGCACCACCACTGGGCGCTGAAGGTAATGCCACATAGTATGTTGCGGATACTGTACGTTGCTTCTGCGGCGTCACTGCGTCTGGAAAAATCTGTGATAAGCTATTATCTGCTCGGCTCCATGAAGTGAAGAAAATATCGTCAAATGCCATAATAACATTTTGTGTTATACAGCATCGCTATTTGGGCGTCTTTACATCGATTTTGCGGTATTTTTTCATTAGGGCTTGCCATGGTCTAATCCAATACAGAGCCATTTACCTGCTGGTGTGAAACAACTCACAATACCTTGCCACACCACGTGGCACTGTGTGGCGTGGCTCTAACACGCTGTGCACCACATTAAATAACTCGTGAAATGCATGCATTACGTTTCAGGAAGTGCGCTCAACTTTCACACGAACCGCCACACAACTTTGATTCTCTCTCTCTCTCTATGCACTAACATGTAGTGTGCCCTGGGTGTTCATCTGAACTTCATTTACAGGAAATTAGTACAATTTAAGTTTCAATTCCAAGGAATTGGTGCAAAACTTTAATTATGCGTTAAACAAAACAGGATAAACACATTTTTATGAATAATTAAGATAGTGTTGACGTAGCAAACGTTAATTTTAGTATTAAATAGCCCGATATTTTCTTAAGAATCCTTGCGAAATAACATCATACCCGCCCCTTTACTGTCTCTATATATTAAAAGCACGAGTTTTCAATACTGCACAAAGTTCCGTCACATGTCAATTGTTCGCGTCATAGCTCTTCTTTTTATCTCTAATGATATTACAGAGCAGCATGTCGCAGACCCCCTCCCGCCCCCCGCGCGCCGGTGCCTCACCCCCTCGCTCGCCCTCGTGTCGTGTGATACGAAATAAATAAGTGTGTGATAAGCGTCGAACATACATACATACATGAATGTATGGAGAATTAGCTTGGGCATGTGCCAGCGCGTAACACGCTTGACACTTGTGACGTACGCTTTATTTACTTACGAATTAAACAATACAAGTTTTGCAACTGCTGTCAAAATAAATAATTCAGCGCTGTTCGTGTCGCAATACTGATATCTTACCTCGACAAACTGAGAAGAGAAAATATCGTACAAATTGTTCAACTGCTTAGCTTTCTGGCCTATCTTAAGACATCTGGTATTAATTACAAATAAATAAATTGAGTGGAAGTAACATTAATACATGTCTTAAAGTATCGTTTTGAAATAATTAGTAACATCATGAAGATACGAAGGTGTTAGCCTTGTTTCCGTTTTGTAACCTATGATTGTGCCACTACTAGACAAGGATCATCTTCTTGAACAAGATAGGGGTAAGGCGTAGCATGCACAGCGTTGGCCAAGTACGTGTTGGGGACTTTAAGGAACCTTTATGTGACTGCAAGGTTTCCCATGACGTTGCTTATAACACAATTTACAATATAAAGTCAAATACAACGTCCCTATTCCAATGAACTGAGCCGTCGTCACAACACGCAAGCTCGACACCGCCATGATGGAACGTTCCACCGACATTAGATGTGATTTCCTGTGAGCTCTCACGCGAGGAGCGCATCACTAACTTGTGCTATCACTCGGTCACCACGTCACGGTGCACTAGTGGCGTGCTGAGCGACAGCAGCGAAACAACGGTAGTTAATCCGTATATAATTCCAGTTTGTTTGTCTATCGGTTTAGTCCATTAATAAATTACATTTAAGTTTGAGTTTTTCAGAGGACACCATTTTATTTTATAAACTATATATAATATTTTGCATAAAAAAACTGCGTATGAAAAATGCAAGCAAAGACCTAAAAACATTACCATTTCAATGGACTAGTTTGACTTAATCTCAACCGCTGAACCAATGCTAATTAAATTGAATATGAAAAAATCTGAAGCAGAGCGGAATCGCTCGTGTATACCAGAATAAAATGATCACTATATACAATGTACAGTACAGAAGCAGTACGGCAGCGGCACGACTACGGCCTACAGCGGTGAGACATCGGTACGACGAGCGAGTAACGATACAAGTGCGGTGCACGGCGGTAACAGGTGGATCAGTCAAATGCACCCACTTGCTAATTGCCGCACCACACTGAAGGAAACACATACATACAGGTACAATTAGACGATTGTCTTAGAAGTTTAGGCTGACAGAGCATGCGACAGAAGAACGCATTGTACCATGTTTGATTTCCACGTCGGTTTCTAAGGATCTCTAATCTGTAGACTTTCGGAATTCATATAGTCGTCATCGTTACTTAACTTATAATCCATACTAATATTGTAAATGCGAAAGTAACTCTGTCTGTCTGTCTGTCCGTTACTCAATCACGCCTAAACTACTGAACCAATTTGCATGAAATTTGGTATGGAGATATTTAGATGCCCGGAAAAGAACATAGGCTACTTTTTATTCCGGGAAAATGACGCATTTCCATGGGAAAATTCAGGTAGCGGACGAAGTCGCGGGTAAAAGCTAGTGATATAATAAATCGATGTCAAATTAAGAAATGATTTTGATTGCTCATATTTTTTGGTTTTTACCAAACATTCCCGAAGTTATCACAAATTTCACAAGAAAAACGCATTAATACAAATCGTCTTCCAAGAATCAAATCACAGACCTTCACAATATGTAAATAGCTAATTTCCACATTAGAGCAAGCCACGGCAAATCGGCAAAGTTAAATGTAGATACACAAATCACATATTTGAGTTTCCCTATCTCCTCCCGCGGCTGACACACACACAGACACAGAGACAGACACAAGACAGACACACAGACAAACAGACAGACAGACACACACGTGCAAGTTGGCGGGGAACATGATAAAGGAGTAATTAACTTGACATTAGGTGCACACAGCTCAAAGCGCGGTGACTACTGACACGTACCGCCGCCTGCTGCAATTAGAAACCATTCACGGCTTTACTTTGACTTGATGTTGCGGCTAATTATAATTAACTATGTATCTAAGGAGAATTGTCAAACTGCCAGTATTCGACTGCGTTCTCAGTCACATGCGCTACTATTGAAAAATAAAATGTTCAATAGATACAACTTGGAATTTTTGAACGAGATTTCTCTGAACGTGAATAGCCAAAATGCAACCTCGCTTAAGATAATAAATAATACATGCTTGGAACTTCTCAAATCCGTGTGAAAAAGTAATTTTTATCCGTCACAAAACTATGATAAACAAGTTTTAAATAAGTTATTTCGCATCAGAAAGTGTACAAGTTTGCGTATTAGTTTAGTAATGAAGTGAGCCAGTCGGGTCGGAGCTAAGTTTTAATTATTTGATATCCTGCTGCGACTGTTCGCTAACTGTACGCGAGTGTACACGAGTGTGCGCGAGTTTACCGCGGCACAACCTATGTACTCACTACATTAATAAGTTTCAAGTTTTGCACACTCGTCATCAAAAGTTTTACACATTATGAATGTATTTTCAAGAGGTGCCAATTTGACAGTTACTCTATACTGTTTCTCCTAAGCTATTTTTGAATGTGGCTATTTTTAGTGTTATGTATACTGTCAGGGTGGCAAATCCAATCCGGACAAATACGAGTATGCCACATTTATGTACATATAATTTACCTGCTTTCATAGTTCGTATAATCACTTTGTTTAGAAAATGTTAAAAAAAACTTAATTCTCCTTAAAATCGAATCTACAAACCAACGTATTTCTTTACATATTTTCGTATGTGTATCATAATAATTTGACACACAAAAGTATAAATAAACAGTCCATTTCCAGCGATGTTTCACACATTTGTCGTGACATTAGTCTCACGATATTACCGCGGCGACATAAAGGTAGCACAATGACTAACGCCCTCTTGTAACGACACGTCATACTCGCGGTACAATGGAAACGAGCCGTAATCACGTGAACCATGTTTATGGACACACGCTGTGACCTATCAAATGAAATGGTGAAAACGTATAAGATGTTGTTAGTAATTTTATATTGTGAATTGCGGAAGTGTATGTGTTTTTTGTATGTCAGTGTAGATTTTACGGTAAAACCGCAACAAAAATTTTAAGCTTTGCAAACTTTGAAATTTTTCTTGTTCATTTTTCAGTATCGGTGATCCATTAATAAAATTTCTGAAACCTACAACTGTTTGATGTAATATAATGTGAAATTCAACATTTTCGAATCATTTGAGCGGTTCAGACTAGAGATGATTGGCTGAAACAGGAGGAGTTTATGCAGTGGGTAAAAAAATGTTTTAGTTATACTAAAGTAAAGATACTACGTGCACGAGCGAGGTCACATATAAGACTAGTATATTTTACAACGTATTCCCGCGAAGGTAGAGCAGTGCGTCATTTATGTATATTGTGTATGTGCATTAAAGTGATGGAACGTGGAGATGAGAGCGTAGTGTTCGTAGTGTTCGTTTGTACCAGTACTAACAGTCTTACGAGTAAACTGATAAACCGACTGTGTTCGCACACAAGAACCCGCGTTATTAACGAACTGGCAATTACATTATATATTAATATGTTAGCTTTGTTATGTTCGCTAAGGAGTTTAGATTAGATTGTTCTTATGCAGACTATTTTACAAGGTAGAATAGTAGTGAATGAGTTCGTCTAGCTGATCCACGCGTCTCCTCTTGCGTACATAGTTTGTAACCCTATTCGACCCACTTATGATTTCATTTATTATTTAAGTCTGATCTAACTAAAAAATCCATACTAGACAGGTAACAAAAAGTTGAAGGTGGTTATTAGTTTTATAACTGTGGTTATTCGCATCTTAGCTGTTAATAACAAGATTTTTGCCGTTATACATCTGTATAAATACTAAAACAACCTACAATTCCTCATACCAAATGACTTCTGAATAGCAGCCATAGTAACAACACGCGTATAATAGTATCACATTACACATTTCAGTGTTGAACGCCCACACACAGTACATGACGGTGCCTACTGAATACTGCCCGCGCCTCGCGCCTCGCGTCGAGACAACCCTTATTATTAGTGCCTGTCTCGTCCTAAATACTTGTGTGCCTGTCAAAGTCATACGACCCCCTCCTCCCGCGCCCCCCTCGGCACTACGACCTTCACCCCCCCCCCTCCGCCCCTCGTGCCCTTGCGCCATATTTGCATAAAGATATTAACCCGTGTAATGGTATATGCGAGTGACAGTTGAAGGGAAAGATGTGTGACTTACTACTTTTTAGTTTTGGGATACTTGCTTCTTTCCCACAAAGAGTTAAAAAAATTGGAATTCATTTCTTACCACTCGCACTCGAACACAATTAATACTTTATGATTTTTATAGGAAGATTAGGAGTCAATGGCGTTTCATAGACAAGGTTACTACTGTTGTATTTCCATTACCACAATGTGTTTGTTCAGTATGTTTAAGCGGAACATGCTCCGCAAAAAGGCTATAGATATTGCTATGCATAATTATTATGTCGTCTTTATTAACATCAATGTCCACACCAAATTTTGTTTTATGTCGTATATTCCATTGTCGTCATTGTCCAAATCCATCGAGCAGGCAACAGGTTTTGTTAAATTTTTTTCCTGATATGTATTACAGCAGCCAGTAAGTGAATGAGAACCTTTAATAAAAAGCGAGCATCAAATAATTCCGATAATTAAATACAAAGAAACAAGATCTCGAATATACTTGAGTATATTTATAAAAATGTAATAAGTCACACCTCCGTCAAATGTAATTCAAACTCATCAAAATCAAAATCAAAATCAAATCATTTATTCATTTAGGTCAAATATTGACACTTATGATAGTCGTTACAATTACTGAATCTACCACTAGCTCGGAAAGGGGGTAGAGCCTTATGAGAAGAGCTAGCGAGAAACTCACGGCCACTCTTCTCAATCGCCAAAAGTTTTACAATGTGGTTGATACAATAATTGATCATGCGAGGAGCTGCCAACAATCAGCGATATAGACTAAACGTCAATTAAGTTAAATTAATATAGCTAGGTTATTTATTAGTCTCTGATCATACCGTATGTTGGGAGCACCTACTAGCATGTGATAATAAGAATATGGGCAGCAAGTGAGCACACTGGTTGTAAACATTATAAAAGAAAAAAAAAGTGACAGTTTTATGAATAACATCAAATTGTACGTAACATCACCTATTTGCATCATTAATTGCCCATATTTTACAATATTAGACCTACTGCTACTGAGTTTATACAATTTATAGCAAAGTTCCCTAATTTCAAAGAATCCTAATCAAGCGAGCGACTAATCCCAAGAGCTATTGTCGTTTAGATACTCATCAATTCTGTAATAAGCTTTCCTAACGAGATGTTCCTTAACAGCAACTTTGAATTTTGGCAGGGGTAAATCCATGATGTGCTTGGGAAGCTTGTTGAAGAAACGAATGCCGAGACCTACAAACGAATTGTGTACCTTGTGTAAACGATGATGGGGACCTACTAATTTGTGTCTGTTTCTAGTGTTATAATTGTGTCTATCGCTATTTGTTGCGAAAGTCCCTAAATTTTGTTTTATATACAACAAGTTTGCAAGCACATACTGTGATGACACCGTCAGTATCCCTATCTGCCCAAAAAGCTCTCTCAAGGAGTCTCGCGCTCCTAAACTATAAATTGCACGGATAGCTCTTTTTTGAAGGACAAAAATAACATCTATATCAGCAGCCTTACCCCACAGTAATATACCGTAAGACATGACGCTGTGAAAATAACTAAAGTAAACCAGTCTTGCCGCATCCACACCAGCAAACTGTCTTACTTTTCTGATTGCGTACGCGGCGGAGCTGAGTCTCCCCGAGAGATGCGCTATCTGAGGGCCCCATTGGAGCTTGCTATCCAGACTGATACCTAAAAAAGTTGCCGAATCTACCAAATCGATAGTTTGCCCATTTACGACTATGTTAGTACCTGAATTCCTCGCGTTGGGCATAGTGAACCTAATGCACTTAGTTTTGTTAGAATTTAATAACAGATTATTACAAGTGAACCAGTTGTGGACCTGTTCAAGAATACTATTGATATCAATAAAACAAGACTTCGAACGATCTACTTTAAAAATGAGTGAAGTGTCATCTGCAAATAATATAATATCACATAAGTCCTGCACCTGAAAGGGGAGATCGTTTATATATACGAGAAAAAGAAACGGACCGAGTATCGAACCCTGAGGCACGCCGAGAGAAACAGCTGAACCTGAAGACCTTACACCATTGATATCTACTCGTTGAATCCTATTACTCAAATATGACGCAAGTAAATCGAGCGCAAATCATCCAATTTGTAGTCGCGCGAGTGCGGTTATAAAAACATCGTCAATGTAAACGTGCTCGCGAATACGAGTCGATATCTCGATGTATCGATGTATCGATGTATCGATACATTGATACGTATTCGATACAGATAACGAAATTAGGTGGTTTTATTCGGTGAGTGCCGCGCTGAGTACACACTTCGAAGTGAGTCAACACTCGCTAAGATACGAACGTTCGTGGCTGTAACTAAGTGGCGGCTAGGATTGTATTTCAGTTAAGTAATTTTACTTCAGAGAATTGTCAGTATTGGTTAAGTGTCTGTAAACTATACAAAAAATGTCATTGGTAATGAGATTTCTGGGAAGATTCACAAGAGTGCAAACTTTAAATAAACGAATTGAATTCACGGAATAGCGAGTTTTTGTGTTATTTTATTCCAACTAGCTCCAATTCTGATAAGTAGGAACGAGATATTCAGACGTAATTACTGAACGTATTTTCTTTCTCATTAATTATTTACATTACACGTACAATTTCCACAACACTGATTAGTATAACGCAATAAGCTGGAGTTTGTTCAGACGTTCATTTCTGTGCGCGGAGTGAAATAAGCACGCAATTGTCAGACGTTACACTTTCTTAACTACTACATTATATCGCGAGCAGACATCTCATTAAGCACTAACTACGCCTTCATTCGCTCACGTCACCAACTTTCACAAGATGCTTATTCGGATTACTACAAAAAGACATACAAACAGGAGTGTCTACACTAACTAAGTTTGGATACTACTTATTTTGGTTCCAGGTAATTGAACAAGAATTGACATTCATCGAGGACATCACTTCCACTAAAATCTATGAAGGTAACCCAATAACCCTTCACTCTACCTGGAAATAGAATGAGAACGTCACGCGCGGCCAGTATCAACACTGTGATCCGATTTGCACCGCTTACATCAACAAGGTTCCGCAACACGAAAATATATTGTAATCTGTTCCACGAAGCGATACTTTGAGTATAATGTCGGACGTAATCCGCGCCGATACAATTAAACCCCAACGTTTACCTCTCACGATTAAAACGGAAAATCAATTAAGCGGAGGTCGCGGAGGTCATCCGTATCGAATATTTCCAAGGTAATCGATTTTATTCTCCCACAATCCCATCACTGAAACGATTTCGCGCGCGCATTCCGATATTTATACGACCATTCATCTTGGACCTCACCTCCGCTCTGACACAGTAAGTTTATAGAACTAAGCGGGGATCTAGCTTAGACGGTGAGAGGTCAGTGTATATCGGTCGTATTATTTGAATAGAATAAGAACAAAGGTTGTATGTTCCGTGTAATGTTTGTCCAACGAGCCGCGCCGCGCCGAGGCACGTTCCCGCACATTGAATTGTATTATTGGTGTCGCTGACCTCTGGCGGAGGCATTTGTCTAATGAATTACCTGTGTTATTGAAGGCTCTAGACAAAAGAACCTGAGATAATACCATTTACTTGGAGCTTGAGAAAATCGTTCGTAATTTGCCGTCGTCTCATTACGTTCACCAGAATCTATAGTTTATCTGGAAGGCAGTAGGCACGTTCCGTCGTTTACTCGCGACTATAAAATTTTGTGAGCTTCGAGTAAAATTGGCGATACTTGGGTACTTACTGAGCTGGCGAAATAAAACGCTTTGTGAGGACATCGCGTGAGTGTTTTAGATTGGCGCGCGACGTCGGGCGACGTCAGGCGATGTCAGGCGACGGCGGGCGACGGTGGGTGAAGGCGAACGATAGCGCAGGGAGCGATCGCTTCGATGTCGATTAGTTCACTCGCACACGATCGCCTCCACTGAACCGGCTATTTTACAACGAGCGTTCAAGATTTTCTTCCATTAGAAATACCTTTAAAGTGAAAACTTAAGTGAATTTAATACTTATTGGTAGTTTATAGAGAGCGTAACTGAGAACTCTTACGGATTGAGATCTTTGAACGTGTTTAGAAAACATATCGTAGTCGTAATCTGAAAGAAAAACGCTTGAGAATAGCACAGTATTAATTTTCTACAATTCATTTAAAATGATGTCGGTTGGTTGAGAACATTTAACTTCATATCAAATATTTCGGAACATATTGACTTGTAATAAAGCGGCGTGCTATTGTTTTGTGTAAAGGTGAACAACTGAGCAATAATAGCGACAAGTTAATCAAAGTAACGTTCAGTGAGTCAACAAGACAATGTCCTCGATATAACTCCAAGTGTATTGTATTTGTACGTGAACCTGACCTGTTGTCCTACACTTAATTGTTATCCGTATTGTAACATGGACCAGAATATTTTTAAAGATGGCTGATAGTTTTCACGTATTTTTTGTATAGTATCTCTCTATTGATCTAACCCTTCCGAACTTTTGCAAGGAGCAAAAGAGTATTAAATTCGCCATAAAATTAAGTGATACCGGGATTTGATTTGTTGTTTTTTTTTATAATAGTTCGTCTTTCGGTTACATCTATAAAAAAAATAAGTTAATCGAAAGAAAACTTACACTATACCTTTTTACCAGTGTTTGTTAGAGTCTGTATTCAGCGATGAAAAAAACTCATATATGTGAGTTGTGCCTCCGAGAGCGGGTGTATCTCCTCACATCGGAGCGTTAATTAAAATTTCACACATTGTTCGATGGTATTGAACGACTGTGCGGCTCTACGTATTGTACGTATTGTAGTGAAGTAACACAAACTGATTCAACGTCAAATAGCACCTTTGATCTACGTTTATGTAGAGGAATCACAGTTGTATACGTTTAATGCTTTTATTTATACTATACCTTCTGGTTGTTCCTGATTTATGATACAGTTCAATTAGCTACTTTACTTTTTTATTATTGCAAATACTACATGCATTCAAACAACCTGAGCTTGAAGATTGGCAGCAGAAATCTTGCGTTTCATCAAATTTGTTTTAAAATAACAAAGAGTTGCTTTGCGCACAGGCTATCTTTGAAACCTATGGACGAAGCCGCAGTGTTGTGCGTTGCGACGACGCATCGCAAAAACATCGTAAGGCATAACCCATACATCCAATTTCAAAAAAGTGACCAGCATCAGCTGACTGATTGAGCTAACTAAAGAATGCCAATACTGCACTAACGAAGTCGTTGACAAAAGCTAGTTAATCAATAAATGAGTTAACGAATAACAGGAGCGCAACGTTTTACTTTGAACCGAACGAATGAAGAACAAACAATGTGTGACACAGCTGCGAGTTGCTGACTGTACACAGCACACTATACACAAGAACACGGTACACAGTATGTACACAAGTACACAGTAAGACAGATATACATGGTTAATAGCTAGCTAGTTTTTGTCACAATTTACAACGTACCAATACTAACCACAGCGTGTTTCATGACATTAAATACGTAAACAGTTAATTTACTGTCTGTTTATGTGACTACTAGTTTCCTACTCGTTACCTGACTACTACAAAAGTGAATCAGAACAGTACCGGCAGGTAGACTTGCCTGGACTGATAGTTGGCCCCTACTTGCCCGTAGAGCCTCAAGAAGTCGAGCTCTATTCCGATTTTTCTTTCCCATGAGCATAAAATGAACGAATCACAATACCTTTCATGCATAGTTTCCAAGAACTTTAAATTCTATCAGCATTTTAGTTTTATTGTATTGACTACACAAATACCTGGGATTTCAGGCACTTCCTTTTATGTTATTTTCATTCCCACAAACTGCACGTGAAAAACACTACATCACGTTAGCAATGAAGAAGATATGTTTGTTTGTTTGTGTGTTTGTTTGTTTGTAAACTATGTGATATACGACCATAGTTTGGTTTTTGTTCGTATTTTTCCCTGGAACTGTGTCCTGACTCGTGACAAGTTTGTTTGAAACCTCACATGCTAACTATTTGCACCTCCCGCGGAGTATGAATCTGATATTTTATTATTTACGTGATATAGAACTAGTGAACTGGTTTTATAAGTGAAATATGGATTTAATAAAATAGGAAATAAGTCTTAAACTCCGGTGAAATAAAAAAATATAGTGTTTTATCGCCATTATAAATGTATATAGCAACGTCACTTTGTAACGCCGTAACAAGGAAGGAAAAATATGAAAGTCAGTTAGGTATGATTACTGTCGACGCCAAAATAGCAACGCCTCATATAGCATCATACTTAAACAAGTTTTAATACTTCAAGGTAAAGACAGTTTTCCTTTTTACCATTAAAATAGTTAACTTGGCTTTACATTTTCAACTTTGAGACCCACCTGTATAATTACATAGTGTGAAATAACGACGCTCGTAAATTGCGATTTCATGGCGATCGTCTGGCTCCGACAGTTACCGGTACTAACCGGCTATAACCGGCTCTACTCGGCTGTAACCGGCTGTAGCCGGCGGTAGAGGCAGGTACACTCTCGCCTGATTAGACGGGCCTTTGTCTCGGCACATTACTATCTTACTATGATATCACTAAAGATAGTACAGACTTAATTACAATCTAACATTCTGGCAAATGCCTGACTCTGCGTTTGACATAGTAGTATAATTATCTTTTTTATTATTTTGCACATGATTTAAATGTTGGCATTATTTGATGTGGCAGTTTTTTTAACCTTTTGTTTTGGTATTATATGTGTGAAAAATATAATACGCTAGGTCGCGGCCGGAAGTCTAATAGTCTGATAGCACCATTTACAAAGTAAAGTAATCAAAATTCGATTGTGATTTCTGGTTACTCGGTAACAAAGAGTACTTGTTATATACCAATGATATTCCTGTTAAACCCTCTATTGTGTGACAAACTGACAAACAAGCTCGTTGTATCGTGTGGTTTATACGTCAGATGTGGCTTCAGTTCCCAGACATAGCGCCTCTGTTACTCTGTAAGAATTCTCAGTAACTCCCTGAAGCCAAGACTTGTATGCAGTGGCGCCATCGGTCACCCCTTCCCAGAAAACACTATATTGTGGAATATACACGGCTGTCTCGTTTTATCCCATTCCAATATCAAATAAGATTTAAATTAGCACCCTTAGCATACATAATTGATTATTCGTGTAGTTAGTAGTTGTTCATTTGAGTTTAAATTAGAGTTAACATACATACATAAATACATAAATACAGAGTTTAGTGTAGATACAATAAAAATATGTTTGTGTGTGGGGGTGGATAAAAGGAAGCTTTGATAGTTTGCAGATCGTTTAAATATGTGACGGTTAAAGGAATATAGGTGACATGAATCAGCAGATTTTGAAGTCAGTGAAGTGTTAGTTTTCGAGTCATACGCAATATTGCATCATACATCACACATTCACACGCTCGTGCCAATACGAGTCGATTCGTCTGCACATTGCCATCATAGGCGCTAGATTGGACTCATTCATCTGGGACAGCGTGTGGAAGCCAATTTCGACTTGATTTCCTTTGATTTGTTCTTTACTTACTTGTCTCTCTAACGGGGGACTCGTAAAATATCTTATTCGTCGTCATCTGACTTAATTTTTTTTTCATTATGAAGTAGGTAACTAGGTACCTAGGTATATTCTGTACAGCTGAAAGTAATACACAAATCATACAAAAACATCGGACATCATATCAAAACAACTGCAAACGAGGGCATACCGTATCTGACCACTAAATAATTTCGGCTCGTACTGTCGCGCTGCCTCGCCGCCGTGTCCGTGTACCGTGTGCCCGTGTGTCCGTGTGGCCGTGTGCCCATGTGCCCATGTGCCGATGTGCTGCCGGTGTGCCCGTGTGCCGGTGGATCCTAAATTCATCAGATCTTTTGTTCAAGTCTAGTACTAATTGTCGTCTCGGCGTCCATCGCTCCCTCGCTCCGGACCGTCCATGTTCCTTTACTATTCACACTGCACATATTAGCTCAGCCGTACTTTACATTTGTACCGACTCAGACCAGACCTCTGAATATTGCAGCACTCTGCTGACGTCGAGCTATATTTAAATACAACTTGTAGTATCTGCTGTTGTTCCAAGAATAAGTGTATCTGCATCGCAAGAGTTCCTCGAAAGAAGCTAAAGCTATTTTAAATTGCGTCTTATTGAATTTTCCTACTAAATGGATCAAGACAAAATCTACCAATGAATAACCTTTTTTCAAATATAAGTATTATCTGTCTATGAAGACTATAGCTACAAGTAGTAGTATACGGGTTACGCAACACGGAAATTCACTTACCTTCTTACTTCACCCTAACAGTAATCAATCTCAAGACTGGCCGCACCCAAGTATGCCAAATTGAACAGTGATCTATAGCTACAGCACAATATAAAATATTGATGCAATCAAATACAACTGAAGCTCGATACTTACGTGTATTACTCACAGTTCCCTTACAAAAATAATACGAGGAAAATCGAGAGAACATGACAAGGTGTAGTGACTCGACGCGAAATGATAAATTACGTACATTTTACATAAGTAAATGTCAAGAGGTGAGGTGGGAGGATCGTTCAGAGATATGTTCAGTTTCATAGAGAGATGTAGGAACTGTGATAAGTCAGCAGCGACGCGTGAACCCTTTGTTGTGAGCCGCCCGCGCGCTCTCAAACAACACCAACTGAGTTACGCGTCAACGCCTCGACACACTCTTCACTATGAGCAGCGTCTTGCGGCTCACCCCCCGCCGCCCCGCGCCCCGTGCCCCGCACCTCACGTGAGTCTCCACGAGGTGTTCAATTGTCACCGTGCCTTTACTATAATTGCCCCTACGGCCCCCGAGAACACAAGTTTTAATTGAGTTTGTACACAAACAATAGTTCTCCTAAAATTAGAATGAACATCCGCGCTCCTATTAGCTTTTTCAGTGGAAATATTTGGCGAGTTCGTTCGCAAATTGGTGCGAATGTATGTGGCTTTGTGAGCACGTCACACACAACGCGCTCATTATAACAACACTCTGATGTATCGCATTACGTTTTAAAAATTCATTTTTTAATTTGCCGACGTAATCAAATAGCCTTTGTACGTTCGCTAACGACGAAATCGAGAACTTTTGTGTTTTTCCTCGTGTTAGATGAAAAATTCATCAGAATTTTGTAACATTTTGAAGATAATCATGGACAAAGCTCTATGTCCATTTGTATAATTTTTAAATTTTAAATCTCTGAAGCTTTTTTACGCTATTTAGTTACGTAACATACCTTTGTACTAATTTATTTGCGTTCATCTAAAAATAAATGCTTTTTAGCATAAGCCCGTACCAAATGAAAGTTCAAAGGGTTGTATTATTATGTATACAGATATATAGGTACTAATGTAGATGTATGATAAATAATGTAGTTAGTACGGTGGCGGAGCGGCAGGGAGCGGCAGGGAGCGGTCGATCGTGTCTCCACTAACGGAGCGAGCCTCCACTAACATTTTGATTAATTCAATCGTAGTTCAACCATCAAACTTGAGCATAACAGCTCTGAAGGCAGCATTAAGGGCGGCCGAAAGCCTAATCCGTCGTATTATACCTTAGCCCTTCAAGTAAACAGTAAATGCGATTATCGCAGTCAATTAGCGTGGCACAAAGGGTCCAACGATATTTACTTAAGGCTCATCCAATTACGCGTCTCGTCGAGATCCCGCCGTAATTGTGATGCTGTAATTATACAATTGATTGTAGACACACAGTGTTACGCAGTCGTTAGCCGAGCCTTCGGTAAATCTGCTCAAACCGCACACGTTTCTGTATCTACCGCTACTGTCTCCAACTGGAGCAAATAACTTGATCACTACACTTATTTCCTTACATAACGTTCTAAGTAAAACATTTCATGATATTTTTCACAAATATTCACATTTCTGCATAATGCATTCGTTTATTAACGTTGTGTGCAGAGAGCAATATTCTAATGAAAAATATGCACTATACAATTTACAAAACAAATAACATTTCGACTTTCTAGAACGCTCATACCTTTTTTTAATTTAAAATGAGTTTATTCTCAGAATTTTTAAAGTCTAGGCTAAGCCGTTTTTACGTAATAGATGGCAAACAAACAAAACCACTTTCACATTTACGATATTATTTATACTTATAACTATAACTTCCGTTACTGAAGCACGGATCATTTGGCACAACACCACACAACTTTCTACTGCTAGCGACAAATACAAGCCTTCTACAAACGTTTGACTTCGCCCTTATAATATTAGCACCCTGCTAACTTAGCAGATATAACACTAAACATTGAGATCCAGATTATATGGAGCCAGGGCTTAGCTCTCTTAAACAATATCAGACGACTTATAAAGACCTTGTTTATGACTGGGACTCCAATACATAAATACAGGTCTTTCTGGAAATGTTTAGTTAGTCTGTCTATCTGTTTGTTTATTTTAACCTAGCTAGTTATTTCTATGGATAGGATATAGGATACTTTTACCCCAAAAATTTTTCACGAGCGAAATTATAAGCAGAATCTACTTATCTATTAAAACACACCTTTTGTTAAACAATAAATATTATTCCATGCCTATATACTACTACTGATCGGAAATCTGAGTGAGTGATCATGGTTACGACGTTACTGATTTACTATTAAAACCATTTCAGCTTTTACTTGAAAGTAGTACAGACATAGTCTGTAACATGAAGTAAGCAAGCGTGTAATATTTATATTTCATTGATTGGTGTATGTTATCGCGACGGGCGCTGTATCGGTAACGCTGCGGCGCCCTGCCACTGTTTACTTAGGACCGGCAGTAGTGCCCACCAGTGTCCACTAACTTCATGAGATCACACCAACACTACTACTTTGTGTTGTTACAGTGTTCCTCTTTATCTCACACTGTATTTTTAACTTACTATCGGGTATATAGAGATTAAGTTACTATGTTGGTTTACAATTATTTATGTTCTCTTTGACTGTCCTTGAGTGAAGATATATTTTATCCTATGTCTACATTAAATTTCAGCACTTTAATATTAATAATTAACAAGTAATTCGTACAGCGTTCGTTAATATAACATTAGCTACTTAGTTGAATTCTCACGAATTTGATACTTCCTGCATCTGACATTTCAGCGAAACGACATTATCTGAAATTCGCATTTTCAGAAATGAACATCTCCGGAATATTTGGGACATTTCGACATTTCATGAATTTAACATTTTCTGAATCTGCTACTAGTTGCTAGACTATACTCTCTCGTGTTTCTCACAGATTTATGGAAAATTCATTCGCTCTTCTTTATTAAAGAACCGTATACGTGAATATGTACAACAAATTGTTTTTTTATACAGCTTATCATTCACTGAGTTGGTTGGGTAACAATTTGTAAACAAATTATTTCGCTAGCTTTGCTCTCATTCTTATTATTATTGCCTTCTTTATATGTGTCTAAACCACCAACCAAATTAAATAGATATCACATTTAGCACATAACATGTATCTTTACAACCTATTACCGCAGTATTAGAAGCCGTTACTCGTCGTCATTGAGTGACAAGTGGTCAATCAAACAAATGAGTCGTGCCCATTAAACGTGTGGAATGAATAAAGAAAGCCCCGAGGAACAATTACGAGACTCCAGCTGTTGTTTTGTCGACGATTCGTATGCGGCGCGCGGCGGTGCGTGCCCTCCGTCCTCCCGCGTCCTCCCGCGTCCTCCCGCGTCCATCGTCCATACATACATTAAACGGGAAGGATTGGAGCAGGCCCGACCACAGAGTGAGACTATTGTTGCAAGCGAAGCGTGGAACGTACGGGATCACAGTGGCCAATCAAATCTGCAACAG
This sequence comes from Anticarsia gemmatalis, assembly GCF_050436995.1. Taxonomy (NCBI): domain Eukaryota; kingdom Metazoa; phylum Arthropoda; class Insecta; order Lepidoptera; family Erebidae; genus Anticarsia; species Anticarsia gemmatalis. The sequence continues at coordinate 70,777 of NC_134764.1, read as the reverse complement.
AGAAATTGTAACAGACAGACGTTTAGACCCTTTAATTAAATGGTAATCCAATAAAAAATGATTCATTAAAACACATTAAATCGCTTAATGCTATTTAATAGTAACAATGAGGTTAACTACGGTAACACGGTAACCAATTCTTAGATAAACAAGTGCTTGAATGTATTTTTTAAATCTCGCTCACATAAACGACACGTTAAAGAAAGTTCCGTCTACTTAGAAGTAAGTAAGGTAAGAAGTAAAGTTGTAAAGCTTCGTTAAAAGCGAGGTCACTTGAACGACGTTAGTAGTTAGCACACATCATGCTTTAGATATAATAATAAAATTAGGATCGTTTGCCAAATTATAATCATAGCATGTGAGTGAATCAATAGGCAGATCAGTAAATAATAAATATTGGCAACATGTCCACCGTCACTCGTCAGTGTGGCACAGTGAGGTACGATGAGGCACAGTGAGACACAGTGGTCGCAGCCTGTAGCAGGCTGTAGGCGTCACTAAGCGCGGTATCACAAACAGCTTATTGACGGATAGTGAATATAATTCGAGCGAACAGTCCGCCGCCCCCTCGCCCATCTCCCCCTCCGCCGCGCCCCGCGCGCCGCCGCCTCGCCCCTCGCTCGCCCGCCTCGGTCCCGGGCGGACAGCGCTGATTGCTCCACGGTAGCCGGCCCTTTGTCCCTTATATTTAACCACTTAAGTACCAGTCCATGTCTTTTTTAGCCTTCTAATGATCTACGTTTAAAGGCCTATCTCGTGAAGAGGCTCCCTGGACCTCGGATAAAGGTGTAGCCTTTTAAGACCCTCAATTATAATATCGGTAATTTGGGTGCGCGCCCTCGACCGTGTGCTCAATAAACTTGAGGCTTGTTTACTTCGTTTTAATTTATTCCAGGAAATGTATGGAAATTGAGATGTACTTTCGTAATTTGTTGAGATATATTTTGATTAAAAACGCTCATTGGAATATTGGAGCTTCTTTTTACATTATGCAATACAAAAAAAGGTATATTTACCGATCATTAAAAAAATATACCTACTTATGTACTTTTAGGTTTTGGAAATAAGCTGGTATTCAATAAAAACCTTGGAACTGATTTAACAATAATAAATCTATGACTAAACTATTTGGCCTAATCATCATACCTTACAAGGCTCTTCTAGATTTCATATCGAGATATTCCGCTAAAATCTGCTGTACGGGAAACGAATCTGCTGTATGCCAATTTTTTCAGCGAATATTAGTTCACTATAAAAAGAGAAAATGTGAATATATTCTATCCCGTATAGTCCATACATCCTTGGTCACCGTGTGGTACGTGTTCAGGTATCAGTGTCGGAGTGGTCCGTGTGTGAGGTGTGAAGTGCGGGCTAAATGCGGCGTCAGCACCGCCGCCGCCGGCCGCGGCTCGTGACCTGACTCCCGAGCACGGCTCGCTCGCCTCTCCTCACTTGCTTACCACTCACTATTACTACTGACGCTGAGGATCGTTGTGAGAACGACTTAAAGACTTTTGTGTATTACGACTCGATGGCTTTCCACCGATTTCCTCTACGTTCGTTAAATGTATTATGGATGTGCAAATGGGTATATACATTAGGATTTTGAATGAAATTCTCCGAACAGTAATATAGTCTTATTGCAACAAATATTACGGTAAAGTGGTACGTGTGTCAAAGACGTAGAATTAATGGTTTTATAGTTTATTCAGGTGTTGGTAAAAGTAATTTCTAATCAGTGTTATTGTAGCGTGACCTCAGTCTTTAGGGCTCCTATTTCTCATAAGCAACTTACATAAATTTTATGTGTCGGTCATAAAAAATTGATGGGTAATTCGACAAGCTCACAAACGCTGCTAAGTAATTCATACAACCATAGACCGAACCAATATGGTAAATTGTTTGCACTTGTTGTAGGGTAAATAAAATTAGCTTTATGCATAACGTTTAGAGAAAAAGCAAGTAAAATTACAAAGTAAATAACAATTACTAAGGAGACCACTAAAAACGTTAACTTTTGTAATAAAACGTTATCTTTACAATAAACTCTATGGAATATAACTCACAAATTGGTAAATAAAGTTTTGGATAGATCTTAATACATTATGTATCGAGCTTGTTTCACCAATGACTACAAACAGTTAATATTAATACAAGTTCATTCATACAATATGCATGTTCAGATTACATTAATAGCATGTTGTCCAATACATTAGACGCATGTAACGCATCTAATATGTATTTAACTACCTACATACATACATACATACATACATACACACTAGTGTGTAGTGTCGTTGTGTGGTTGTGTCGCCGTCGCGTTGTGGTCGACAACGCATTACGTATTCATAGCGCGCCGATACCAATCTAGTTATTTAAATTATAACTACCCTCGCTACAACTAATCTAATAACCGTTTTATGCCCTTCGCGGAAGGTACTCGTTATATACACGGTGCTGTTCACGCTTTTAATATTCATTTTGTTTGTTGTAAACACTTTTGATGCAAATAAAGGTGATTTAATTTTTTTGTTTTTGTGTGGAATAAATATTGTTTAATGTAAAATAACAATAGTATATTAACATTTTACTAGAAAACATTAAAAATCGTTACAGTAACAGTCTCACTGGCCACCATTGTGTTTTAGTGAAATAGGGGAAGACTTGTATGCGTAAATTCAAGCATTTGTAGCTCTTCTATCAAAGAAAAAGCCTAATATTATAAAAGAACTTGTATTGTGTTGTTATGCTATCTTTGTATAGTGACAGTACACACGGTATCCGAGGCACATATATTTTTACTATTCAATATTGTGTAAGTTTTACAGCCTTCCGTCAAGGTCCCGCTGCGTCAGACGATCGTAACACACCCCTACGTGTGTGTGTGTGTGTGTATTGTACGTACATGATACTTGGTAGCACTACACAGTGGAAGTGTTCCCTCGGTACACGGTTATGTAAGATAGCTATTGGAACTTAATTGCTGATTGATTGTTTGTGTGATAGAATAAATAAGCAGGTGTTTAAAAATTGAGGCCTAGACCTTGAAATTATTTATAGATTAAAACTTAAATGCTATAAGATTTTAGTTTGTAATAAATCCTGTTTCCGCTTATCTTGTACTTAGCGAATCAAAAGCAAATCATTGATCAGTTTAGTCTAAATTTCGACACTAATTGACACTTACTTTACTTCGTTACAGCTACTGACTCCACCACTAAAAAATGTAAAGCCTTGTGAAAAGAGACGGCAGGAAACTATGGACCTCTCTTCTCAATGGCCAATTAAATAACAATATATTTAAACATCGTTAGTAAAAACACGAAATTCACAAACTTTACAACACAAAATATACGAACCAGAGATAAAGGTATTGTAAAAAGCAACGAGTAGAATGGTACATCGGTACAGTTCACTAATCCCCTTACTTGGAAGTAACACATCACGAGAGACTTTAACTCGACTTGAGAAGAAATAAAACGTTATTTGTCCAGGTGAGTCTCGACTTAAAGGCGGCCAGTAAAAAGCGACGACCGACAACTTTGGCACGAAGAACAAGTAACTTGGGGAGCAATGGCGCGCGCTCTTCTACAGAGTAATGCTCACTAACTACACGAGTTATCTGATCAATTAATACGGATCTGCAAGCTACGTTATTTTAAAATTCCTGATGCTAGAAGTAAGCTTATAAGCTTGACCGTTATGTGTCTGTGTGTTTGTCTTTCTGTATGTTTGTCTATAACACTACAGCGCTTAATCGGGTGAACTCATTTGGGTTTCTTCTGTAAAGTTATGAATTTGTATTTTCAGTGAGATAAAGCTTTGACTGTTCCTTACCATCCAAAATACGGGTTGGCAAAACTTGGCTCTCCTTCAAGAACGTTTAAGTTAGTTTTTTTTTTGTACGTTTCTTTTTATTCTTACCTTGGCTTTTAAGTGCACCGTTAACTATTTTGTCAATATTAGACGACATTTCTTAGTTACAATTTTTTTTTACTCATAGCTTACGTGTAATACTGCCATAGTGCAGGCTTATACATGAGTTTTTATATCAATGGCATAAAATATAAGTAGTGCTACTTATATACCACTAACTGAACTAACATCGTCTCAGCTCCACCACTAGACGCTGTACATTGTCGCACAACTTCTTTGTGCTGGAGCCGCGTTTTTGCAGGTGTTCCCACAAAGGGATCGCTCCTCGGCGCCCGGCGGGAACACAAAGTAGCCGCACTGTCCGCTCACCGCTGCCAATAAGCTGCGCGCTTTTTGTTTAAGTGAAGCATTCAATAATAAATTTAGAGAAGTGAAACGCACTTAGTGCCTGAATGAATATTAAAAAGGAATTAATATGATTGTGAATTACTTTTAATGACGTATTGGTAAGGTTGCGGCGCGGTATTTACATTGCTAACATAATTCTTCAACCTGAGAAATATTACTGCAATCATGACTTCGGTCTGACATATTTGTAGCAGCACTGATTGCGGAAGGAAACTTTTAGTACTCGCAAGTATATAAGGAAGTTCAGAATCTACCTATAACATAGAACATGTGATAGGTACGTTACATGGAACACCGTTCAGTGGCTACCCAGCTTTACTCGTTCCTCTCAACAAAAACCGTGAGTCCGCAGCCTAATGTTGGTATATCCCTTGACTGAGTTTTTACTCGACTGTATCGCCTTGATGTGTGTAGTGTGTGTAGTGTGTGACGTCACCTCTACTATCCTCTCGTGTGTTTTTGTACACATTATTAAGGCTCGCCTCCTAACGAGCCGACCTTTGACTCTCTTCGTACAATATGTTTTTTTACTAAGTCACAATTCTAGACATATATTATTCAGAAATTATATAAAGTACAGTAACAAAACAGAATAAGATTGGAGTCTTCATTTCGTGCTGAGTAGAAGCTATGCTAATTTAAAAAGAAGTATTTTTATAAAAAGGTTTTAAGAAGTAGATTAGGAGTCGCGTCGCTCGTCGCTCGATGTCAGAAACATCTCATATTTTATGTAAACATGAATTATGTTAAAACTGTTGGTGACAGTCGAGCTCTGTTTAAACACTCGCAATGCACTTTAATACTTCGTACTATTGAACAATATTAATTGTACTGCGTTATAATTAAATATTGTATTTGATGTTGTTTACAAACAAGATTCGGTAACAGCCATATTATAATACCGTATTAAGAGCATGTTGATATTTGGTTCTGTCTGTTCAGAGAATAGCTGTTCAAATACCAGTCTCTCAACACTATCAAATTGACCAATGATTTAGTCAATCTTGTGAGATAGCCTCTACTACTATCGAGTATTGACAACCGGCTAGCTTTCGAATAATTTTGTATGAAAATCGTATCAGCGCCCCTAGCGGACGTCGTAGTAACCATTTTGGCAGAATATTTTAAATGTATAAACCTCGATGTTTCCATTGTAGAGAATCGCGCTACTGGTCACTAACATTGGTAAAGAACAGTAATAAGTACCTATAATTGACGTAGACAAGAACAGGCTAACATTCCTTTGATAGATAAACGTTATATGATGATGATTCAGTTACATGCATGCACATTCAAACTAATAGATAGAGCTTGTAATATAATTCGATACCGCTCCGATTAGAGACCCGCCGTACAAATAGACGGGGACAAAACAGAATTCCTATGAATAGAAGATATTATTAATAAATCGGTTGCAAATTTAGCAGAAACCCGCTCGTGAATAACGTACACTTGTATTATTAATATCGATGAATATGTGACCATCGAGCTGAGAGCTGTTCACTGTGTACTGTGACTTAACTACTGTGTGACTGTGTGTTTGTATGTGTGTGTGTGAACAAGTCAACAGCGCGGGCTGTCGGTGGCGCTCTCGACGTGGCGGCGCTCGGCGCGCGGCGCGGCGGCGGCGTCGTGCGCTGATTCCACTCTCGCGGGAATATTTTATACGCTGACTTAAAGAACTTTGTAGAGCAGCTCTTATTTTTAACTGAATATTTATTTATGAAGCTCGTTCTTTTTATTGGTAGTTTTTTCGTGTTGTTAGTCACTGTAGTGTTTAAATTGCTTGTCAAACAACATGAAAACGACAAAAGTTAAAAGCCGCCTTTTGGGTTTATTTTCTGGATTTTATCTCAGTCGAATGCAAAACGAAATCGAAAAGGTAAAATGTCACTAGCGGTAACCCATTTATAGAAATTACTTGCAGTAATCGTAGCTCAGATAAGAGAGGCTCAATACTAGGAACAGTTTTAAATTACAAAGTAATCACTCTTAAATTCAAGTCCCATCGTAAGTAAAGTTAAAGTAAACAGTTGTTATTTACAAAAACAAATTAGCAAACATTAATTAATTAAAAGTTTTCCATCAACAATATTAGCGAGTTGTGATAATTGTTCGCTCACTAATTAGTAATGAGAGAACGGAATTAAAGTTATGTCGTAATCAAGCCAACTTGCGCTGTTCACTCGCAGTTCCGCCACCCAGGGATGTGACGGAGGGAGTTCGTGACCGAAACCGAAACTATCCGAAATAATACTCTTTTCGTAACTGTAACATTAACCTATGGTACCTGTGGTGACTTTCGAATAAAACATAACCATTTTCTTTTCGGTTTTGCGATTTAATAATTTCTTTAAAATAAAGATATTAGATCCGTAACTCTCCAAAACAAGCGGATAATCTGAAATAATGATCATATCCGTATCTGAAACCGAAATTAAATTTTGCGTATTTACATCCTGAGCCGAAAATATGAAAACATCCCTACTAGCAAGTTATTTGTGCCGTGGTAGTGTTGTACAACAACAGAACACAGAAACACCGTCATTAACGTAATGGGATATTAATAAGTAAATCATTTATCATAACGCCCGCCCTGCTGATACACTTACTATAACTTACCGAGATATTGTGCCGTTATTAAAGCATTTTTACTGTGATAGCTAACTAAAGTTAGAAATTGAATAAGTATCATTGATTAATATTTCCCAAATAAAATTTTTATTAAAGTAACTTCTTTGTTTTCCATTAAGAAAACAAAAGGCTCTCGTTTTTTCCGAGCTCGTTTACCTTTGTTAACATCTGAGTAGCCGTTCATTGTTAATATTAACTAAACAAACCGTTATAATGAACAACATGATAGTCTTCATCTGTTTGTAGTGAGGTATAATTACGTCGCCGATTCTCCGCTAATTTGAGCCAAACTGAAATGTGACGTGCGAGTGATGGCGCGTGACGTCACAGTCACGTGACAGCGCGGGGCCACTAATCACAGGCGCGCGGTGATGAACTCGATCGTTTGTTTGTGAACCGCGCGGTGTGCCGTGTGGTGTGCCGCCGCGACACGCCGCGCGGTTCAGCGACAAACACTGCGACATCGGTGTGATTGAACAGCGATAAGTACCTGTATCGGCGTGGACACTGTGCTAATATTGGATTAAGCTCAACTTTGCTATAAAGGTGAGGTCTAACAATGCTTGTTAGTTATTCGAAAATAATATTCTGAAACATGACATTTAATTTACAGTTTTATATTAAAAGTACTAGCGGCACCCTGAACACGTGCAGTAAATGTTTTTATTACTTTATGCAGAGTAAACCGGTTATACGCATACTGTTAGTTTCCATTCCGGCCTGAGACGCAAGTTACTCCAGTAAATGCTTTAAATACAGTGCAAAAATACGTCGCTAGTGAATTTCTGTTCAACGTAAATTGTGCGACCAAAATCCCGCCAGTTGAGCCGCACCTTAACCGACGATTACTGTTGGATGTTGCTAAGTTTGCGCTGCGACACCGGCACGACACCGGAGCGACACCGGCACGACGCCGGCACGACACCGGCGCGTCGTCTGCGGTGACACTATCACGTAGTTACCGCACTTCTACTTGTTGAGTCCCGCTATCACGACTACAGGTATCGCTTTTTGTTCAAACTGAATTGAGACAAGTACGTTTAAGATACCGTTTGTTGTAATTGTATTAGGTGTTTTCAGTACGATGTTCTTTGTACCTGTGTTCTCTCGTTACCGCGAACAGGTTTAAGATATCGCGTCGTATGACGAGACACGGATATGTACGAGACTCAATCATTATGTATTGTATTTAATCTGATTTGGCAGCTATCAAAGGCATTCGATTAAATTGCGGCATTTAATGCCGCAGACTATAAATAGTGCGCATTACTGTGAGTGAGATAACGATGTCTTTATAAAACTATTTTGTGAACTAACATTAGTGCGGAAGACGAAAGGATCTGAAAAATTAACGTGTACTCTACTTAATGTCTTTCAAAGCTGAATACACATTAGCATCATGTTTGTCTGTCTGAATACATTCTCCAATAAAGCGTCAGTGCAGGGCTGCGGGGCGGCGGCGGCGCGGCTGCGGGGCGGCGGCGGGAGACGTGCGGTACAATCTTGTTGAGAGTTGAAATAAAAGCGGGAGGCTGTGCACCGAATCTCAAACAAAACCAAAACTGTGAGGCACCACCGCATGTCTTTGAAACTGGCATGTCTGTGTGTGTGTAGCGACGTTTGTGTCTGTGTGTGTACAGTCGAGGGCACGGATATGTCTAGTCCGCCACATTTTCAAAATAACATTTAACTGAAATATTTAATTTGTGTTAATCTGATAGTCTCTTCGTTAAATTAATTCAATTAAAACTACTCGTATTACTATGTTCTGATGCATAAGAATAGGTTTGAAAATGTAGTAGTGTGTACATCTCTGTACTCACGAGTGTATCTGCTTATGTGTGTTTATTCCAAGTAGTAGCGTCGTGAGCGCGGCGCGCGGGCGGCTCATAACATTCGTTTGTTTTGCTCGCGGGTCCGTCGCGCGGTACACACTTAGTTCACATACCACACGTACAAGCCACTGAAGAAATTGCATTTGTTTAATGCAGAACACTATTGTGGGAATGTTTATTACAAACCTTAGTTCGTAAGCTTATAGTTTCAGTATTTCTAGGATTTACTTGAACATTTAATAAAACTTACACTATATTGTTTGCTCAGTAATTTTATTATTCTTACAATCACCGCTTTATAACTGTAATAAGCGCACAGTCGTACTAATAGTTTGATACAAACACACGTACATAGAGGCTAGTTGTCCGTGCTCGTGTAATGTCTTTACGTAGGTACTGTAGGTAGGTAAGTAGCAGAGACTTAGGCGTAAGAGCCGAGGCAGGGCCGCTCCGGGCGAGGCACGACGTCAAACGAAAATCAAATCTAAAGTCCGCACTGCACTCACGACACGCCACCGAGCGGACACAGCAACACTGAGGAACACTGCCAAATTGTTTGTTTATGCCTATGTATGTACAGGTATATGTTGTCATTCTTATTCAAGTAAGTTAGAACAAAGACTGTTGAAATAGCGATGAAAGTTTTTTTTTACAGAGAGTGAGACTGTGAGACTTTAAGCGCAAGTTCTATTACCTGAAACTCGGCCCTTCGAACCTCGTACATAAAAACATTTCGCGTGTCATAATCATGCTTATTGTGGAGATTAAGGAGGCGATATTCAGAAAATCATTTTCATGACACGATTACATAAACGTCTCATCATAATCACGTCACCGAGTAATATCCATTTCCTAACACATCACTGTAGATGTCGTACATTACAATATGCCTTCATCACTTACCTCTACATCACTGTATGTCTGGAACGACACAAAGTGAGTAAATGCTGCGGAAATATTTCCTCTTGTCGTACAATCATGCTCGTACTCTCAAGTGCGGTGAACACTTTTATTCACGTGAACTACACCAAGTTTTCTACTTAAGAATATGTCCTTGTACCGTGTACCACCACTAGTCGGAATATGTTCCGACGAATTTTACAAGTCGTGTAAGTATTACCTAAAACTTGCTTTCACGTGTTTATCGTTAGAATTCTTGTGACTCACACGGATAAACTAAATAATGGAATGAGATTCATTAATAATGGTTATCACCGCGGCAAACCTTGGCAAACCACTGGCCCATAATTAAGTTCTCAAAGCAAGCAAAAATAGCACAGGCCTTTGTCCAGTGAGTCCCGTTTGAACAGGACTACCTGACTGCTAGCTTGTTGTAATAAGGTAATATTTTCGCCACCATTCATAGATTTTTCTACTTCAATGATCGACGTGTAAGTGGTTCAACGTTCCGTTACAGTTTACAAGCAGGTGCTGTGTATTCACTCGAGCGCTATTTGTCGCTCGTCGACGTCGCGCCGGCAACAATGAACGTCGCACAACAAACTCGCTCTACACTCACTACCACACTGTACAGTGCCACTATCAACGTGACGACCTCACACTGAAGCTGAAAAATTGTACCACACCTGTTCACTTATTCATTTAACACAAGATAAACTCACAACAATTTCCTGAATATTTTACATCAAACTGAACATTACACGTTGTGTTTTATATTACAAAAGTTAGACGTAAACCAACTATAGTTGTATAATAAACATTAAGGAGATCAGTGACGGTCTTTGCGCTCATTTTCATTTTGATAAAGAAGACAGTTCTAGTTGAGTCATAAAACCCACTAGGCGGTAATCAATCATAAAACATTGAGGACAAAAGAAACGTTAGCGTTAGTTCCCGGCGACGACTCACTCGTACATTACACTTGATATCATAAAATATCATAATTTATACTAAAAGACAGTTGTGAAGATAAACTAGCTCTCTCGTGACCGTCTCACCACACCTCGCCGCGCCGCGTCGTGTGGTGCTGCGCGCCGGTGTGCGGGCGAGGGCGGTGCTTTCTTTCATCTTTGCATTTTGTCCGAAGTAAAGTAAATTATCTTTCGGAATATTCATGTGGGATCGTCGTAACGACTCGCTTTAAAACTGCTCGAGGATAATATTTTAAAGCGAAGCCCGCGGGGGTGAGGGGACACCGGGACGCTGGCGAGGCAGTGAGCACGGTGACGGACGACAGCGTCACGATCTACACGTTTATTACCATGTACGTGTTTATATACCTCCGGACACTTATCGAGAAAGTATTGCGAAAGTACCGGCTCACAGTACTTATTCTTGCCGCATTTTTTTGCAAATATACAACGAACTGTCAGAAAGCGACAAAAATATGTATTTGTAGCTGAAAATTGTGGCAATAACAAAATCTAATACCATTACACTTGAGGCCGTGACGCACTGCACCAATATACCACTCGCTTGCACTCACTTGCACTCACTTGTACTCGCCAGCACTCGCTTGTACTCGCACTTTTCATTTTCATTTCACTAATTGCGTTTCAGTGCACAGTGAGTGTATAAGTGTCGGTTCATAAGGTACACACACATTACAGCGAACATTTTAGTGAAGAATGTTCGACGCTTAGAGGTACTGGCGTAAACTCATGACAAGTGAAGATTAAAAAGTTTTCACGTTTACTTGAGTTACCTCAGGCAGATGAAACTCTCTAGTGTCCCTTTCTTATTAAATAAATATAGAAATTTTCTATTAGTACACTATACGATTTTGTAATATTTAAACGCCGCAATACACATATTTGGATTCACAACATGACATTTATACTTACTCTGTTACAAGTAAACGCTCTAATGTGTTTGCTACCTACAAAAGTGTGTTCAAGCAGTAGTACTTTCCATTTCACAAATTGCGTTTGATCACAACAGTGTACACGTGCGGTTTGATAGACGCCTCACCGCCGCACCGCGCGGTGGAGCGGCGAGCGGCGAGCGGTGAGCGGCGCCGCGATCCCTTCATATCGTTGAATGTCGCGCTCTGAAGCGCACTCCACAAATATTCCCGAGAGCCTTTCAACTGGATTGCGTCTCTTTTACATTTATTCAATCAGTTTTTATTGAACTTTGTGTGCTCAGCAGTCAATAGTTGCAGTCACCGCGCTTTTATACTCCACGTGTTACCTAACGCGATTTATTAGTTCTAGCTTTACTGTAAAAGCTAAGTGCACTGATGTTTAATTTAATAGTCTTATAGTTCAAGATGTTACTTTAAAGTTAATAGTTTTATTATGCTCTGTATCTGTTATATTTAAAATCGATACATTGAAATGCATTTAAATTCATACGAAGCGCCAGTATTAGATCTCTTTTAGCGCTTATTTATAAACATGACATTGGTTTAGTGACGACCGTGCTACATCCAAAACTGAAGTTGGTTTCATGCTGTGACGCTTTCTAAGAACTTTTCTGTATTAAACAATCTGTTCATGTTAACGGCACATCATATAAAGTAATTAGTAATTATTATGTATCACATGCTCGCTAATCGCTCAGCTCACTACCGTGTCGTAGGAGTATCAACCACAGAAGACATTAAGTCGCTCATTATTCGTGGACTATGACTGCAGTGAGCCCCTCACGCGTCGATTAATACCGACTGCTATTATTACTACTTTCAAGAATAATACTTACTATTAAAATAAATGCAAGCGATTTAATTGTTGAAGTACACTTACTGACCAAATATAATGTGTGTTGTTTGTCTGGTGGAAGCAAAGTTCCGAGTATCATAGTCATTAACAATTTTCTTTTAAACTATGCAGTGAAATATTAACATAATAAACAGCAGTACATGATACAGTTCTAATAGAAACAAAATATTTCTAGTACATTACACTCCACTACATTAAGTATCATGAACAGGCTTCATACTGATTGAATGTTGATGACGTCGCTAACTCGTGATGAGTCGTTGTCCCGCTCCATTCATCTGTTGTCGCCGGCCGATGTCGCCTATGTCGGCGATGTCGGCGATGTCGAGCGATGTCGGTGAAAAAAGCGCAATTAAAACAAATGACTGGAAGCGGAATACTCAATGAAGTCGTCTCAAACGACTCAGCGGCGAGTGTTCCGAGTGTTCCGAGTGTTTCGAGTGAGTCGAGTGACGGACGAACCACCGCCATGATGGCCGCCACTAATTGCTCGACACATTTTATTCCGACTGGTTTATACACTGTTTCAATGAAAGCGTCATTCTCTCGCAGGCTTAAAGAGTTAGGCGGCAATCCTTCACGCTGAGTGTGGGATAATAATACTTTAGTGGACTCTGTCCATTTAAGTAAATTGTGTTTGCGTCTACCATTAAGTTGCGCTACTCTTTTTAAAGTATTTTAGTATGTGTAAATAGGTCTGTAAATGTTGTGGCATCAGTGCATTAAAAATAACTATGCACTAATAATACAATAACCGAAGTATTAAAATAAATTCTAAGAATCGAACCCATGACGTCCGCGCTATATCATAACGATAGGTCAACAATAGCTTGTTTTCATCGAAATTCATATCAAAATAATATTAAAATTTGACAATTCTGTGGAGGCTTCATCAATTGGCTTTCATATGTATTGTATTTAAAATATCAAACAACTGAATTAATGTGGACTCAACTGTGACCGTTCCCATCATAAATATGTATTTTGTGATATCATTTACACATTTAATAAATCTGTTTTAATTTAAATTTCAATATTGTGTAAATGAGAAATCTATTTAAAATCAAGTACAAGGCTTAACAACGTAATAATATTTACTGTATGATGATGGAACCCAATAACATAATATATTCTGAAATATATTTAAACTCAAAACACGTATTGTCATACCCTGCCTCTCTTCACAGCGCGAGTGGCTAATTGTTAGCTTGCAGCAACACTTTTTGTGCACACTCACTTAATTACTTCATCGGCTACGACTCTACCGCTACGAGTGCTACGAGCGCTACGAGTGCTACGAATAGATACAACACGTGCTCAATTACGAAACTTGCTCGGACTACGCTATCATTAAGTGAAGCATTCGAAATAAAAACAATTAAGTCGTTTTAATGACGTCACAACTGTGAGACACTTCCTTGTTTGAACTGACCACGTCGTCACACAGCGTATACAATAACTGATCGAGGGGTTCGATTCACGATTATTGGCACCGTCACGTTCGCTTTAGTAAGATTTACACTAATTATATGAGTAGAGCTGAAGAAATTCCTGAATCAATTGTTATTTAATCTTCCTTTACCCCTTTGTAGCGTAATTTAATACAATTGTCTCGTAAATGAAATGAAACAATGTATAATTTTTATTGAATCGCAACTATAAGAAACTGTAGTGGATGCGATCATATAAACCTAATACAGTAAGTCGTCAGCAGAACACTGGGAACTTTCCAAATTGGTTTAGTAAATCCAAAGAACGATATCCTTTTTATAGTTCCGTAACGTCTTCGAGAAGCGGATGAAATGTACGGCGGCCACATTTCATAGCGAGTCATTCAATTTACTGCACGCCGGCACAATAAAACCTGGAGCGAAGCTGAGCCGAGCTGAACCAAGCTGCGCGCGAGCTGAGCGCTGCGGAACAATCCGCCGTCGTTTGATACTCGTAATGAGATTAAAGAATTTCTCCTAGACTCATTTGGTACTGGCTGTTGGCATCTAACTTTATGAGATCAGCCAAAATCTCTGCTCTACGTGGGTTCGTTCACCGACACACTCTTGTAACAAGAGAGTATTCGTATAACCGATATATTTTAAGGATCATCATCAATATGTTATCATGAATACAATCCCCCTAACCACTGTCATTGCTTTTTATGGCAGCCATGAGCAGTCTCAACGAGTTTTCCGATGCACGCTAACGACGTTTTCTATGAACGGCCCCATCCCACATTTGACCTCGGTAATGTTGCTTCACCTAGCTGATGGTATGACATGCACAGTCACCACTCCGCCACGAGTTCGTCTACAGAACGAGATTAAATAGTAGACGTAAAGCGTTGCTTCAAGAGACGCACAAAAGAACCTCGCTGACCGAACAACTGAATATTACATTTTAGATCGCGCCCCTACCAAGAGATGCAATCGTTCATCGTTTGACTTATTGCTGATTGCAATTACAGTTCAATTATTTTTATGGCGCAATAATACAGGACACGATTTTAATCCGGAAAAGAAATAACATAAATAACACAAAAATATAATGTTCAGAGTTCTGTACTGAGCGACTTACCGACATTGTAAATGAATGTAACACAAGCAGTTGGAACAAGTAGCAGAAGCTAAACAGTTAGAGTTAATACTCTAGGGAGGGTTGAAACGGAGCCAAACTCAATATTAGTGCGTAACTTCAAGTGGTCGGTACTCGGAGCCAATGATTCAAACTACTTGAAACACTCGCCAGGTAATAACTAATATTCATAGCTCAGCGCCGCCGCCTGCTCGTCAAACACCACTCGATTGTTAAATGTTGTTAACCTCTGTAACAGTTAGTTGAACAACTGTTTAACATTCAATATTTCGAGGAATGTATTTTGCTATTACGGTAAAATGTTTTGTTTCTGATCATTAATGAGCAGTATTGTTTGTTTACTAAGTAAAGGTTTACCTCCGTCACTCCGCAAGTGGTTGCAAGTTGATAGAGTGCTGCGTCGAGCGCTTGACTTAGAATGTATCTATACTAATCTATACTAATATTATAAAGCTGAAGAGTTTGTTTGTTTGTTTGATTGCTTGTTTGTTTGTTTGTTTGTTTGAACGCGCTAATCTCGGGAACTACTGGTCCGATTTGAAAAATTCTTTCAGTGTTAGATAGCCCATTTATCGAGGAAGGCTATAGGCTATATATCATCACGCTACGACTAATAGGAGTAGAGTAACAGTGAAAAATGTTACAAAAACGGGGAAAATTATGATTATCTTAAGTAACGCAAGCGAAGTTGCGCGGGTCAGCTAGTTTAGAATATATTACTTTTATGACCTCATATGAAATACACGATTCTTTTGAAACAAAGGCCTTGATAAGAATTCAACATCAACATAATTTATTGAATCTATTGGTAACTCCGGTTGTTGATTGTTTCGGATCCGATGCTACTTGATCTAAATTGTGAATACTTCCCCAGCGAGCGGAGGTGAGATTGCACATTTTTAGTAAGGGTCGTGTAAATTCCACGCTGCTTGCTATCTCCGTAGATTCGTGCACCGCCCGCCCCCCGCGCCGCGTGCCTCACCCCCCGGCGGACCCTCTCCCCCTCGCCTAACGAAGCTTGTTTCGGAAAAATAGTCATTCAGATCCGTACCGCAAACAGTTTAAGAGAATTTTCAATTAAAGGGTTATCTTGAAGAGATAAAAATGTGGGTCGACGAGTTCAATTAAGCGAGTGACGGCGTGGTGACGTCACTGCTGTCTTTGTTATTGTGTTTACAAGTTTGTGTGACGTAACACTGACAAGTGCCGCCTCATACACAATACACATGCACCGAGTACTAGTACTGCACTTGAAGAACACAAAAGTAAATAGTAACATCACACTTGAGTGCGACTACGAAGCTGAAAGATTCTAGAAACATGAAAGTTAAAACTCATTCAGTAACGTAGGCTTAATAGCCAAGTTTATCCATTTTCTGTTTAGTACAAAAGTTCATTACTGCGCTAAGTTTTTCTCATTAAACGAAACTGTATTCTGTCGCGAGATAACAGCAATATTCTCAAGTTGTTGTGTAGTTATCACGAGCGAGTGCAGCGGACACTCATTACTGCCTTATAAATAAACTTTTATGACAAACAAATGTTCGTTCTATATCCAGCTAGCCCCGGCCTGCACTTTGTTGTAATCGTTTGGCTAATAAGTTTTGTAAATCCCATTTTTTAATAAAAGTCTTGAAGCTTTCTTGAAGACGTAGAATTTTTTTCATCGTTTCAAGCTTCATGGCTATGCACCCAATGACGGGTACATCGACGTTAATAAAACTAAGAGCAATTTCCATATTACATAAAATGTTGTACGTAGCTGTATAGCTGTGGTAGTTTTCGTGGTATCCGGAATGCATCGGCGCTGGCCCCGCGCCGGGAATCTCTCAGTAGTTCCGATATTCACAGATATCTAGCATACTTCGAAGGTCAACCGTTCTCAAGGACCCTTTCGTTAAATTGTGATCGAGTCTCCGCTAATTAATATTTAATTTGGAAATTTACGGACACCGGCCAGATTAGTGCTGGCCTCAGTTCTGACCTAGTTTTGATGAGTGTCATTTTAAAAATAGATTTTTTATATGGTTTATAATAAATTTAATAAAGATTCAATTGATTAAAACGCCGCGTCCGTCACCATCGCGGCGCCGCTCAGAGCGCGCGCGGGTCGAGTCTTTACCTTTAGCTTGTTATTATTTGTTTTTCATATCGGAATGTGTTTGCCTGCCACTTGCCCCCCACTCTAGCGTCCTACCTGCCTAACAATCACTACTACAACTGCGCCCCCTCTCTTTCAATCTAGTTGTTATCCGCGGACCTCTCGCTCGTTGTATTGTACGTAGGTTTATAAAATATTGTGGTCGTCGGTTTAATGTGACGCTTCCGTGCTTATCTGAGGCACAGAACAGAGGAAATGTTTCATCTCAGGATTTATTAGATTGTGAGAGAACAGATAATATTGTCGGCGCTCGGCGAGCCCGCGCTCCGCCGCCCCGTGCCGCCGCCTCGCGCCGCCGCGCAGCTTCTTATGAATTTACTTTGTGTTGTGTTTTAAGGAACTGTAGATGAAATTGAATCGTCGGTGCGGTCAAATAAGAGGATTCACGTTTTAGGGAGTTTACTTCTTTATAATAATACGCTATTTTCACCACGCCTATGTATTGTTCCTGGAATAAGATACAAATCTGTTGCTACTTACTTATCAGATATCAAATAGGTTTGTTCTCGGGTGATAGTTGGAACGTCACTACCAGTCACGACACTAGCACTTGTACCACAGTTGGTATTATTAACGGCGGATATACCTGTGAATCACATGCATTAAATGACCTACAATCAGTGTGTAATTACTGGAGCAGTTTGATTAGAACGTTTAATAGAAATAGCGCGTTTGCGTAAATCACGCGCGTCCGACAAACACTATCAATGCACGAGCGACGCTACATAAATATTAGCCGAATGTTCAGTCGACCGCGCGACACACACACACACACACACACACACACACACACACACACGTGTACATACACACTATGTACGCACTACCGCACTCGTAATATATGCCTCTCATTAATCTCATTATTGGTTTAAAACATTTGAACATAACCAAATTGTAGGCATTTGCGATGCAGCTTCTATGGTACTTTTACAACTGCTCCCAATCTTAAAATCAACGAAGGAAAAATTCCTGGCTGCGTACAAAGCATTATTCGTTTTTATCAAACTAAAACAAGCAGGGTCACATAAAAATGTCATAGTTCAAATGTAAATAATACATTTCAGTATGGAAAAATGAACCCAGAAATATGTATGTGTTCAAGAAGAACCTTCAGATAAATCTCAATTGATGTCGAGTCTGTCTGTCTATGTAGATATGTTTGTAGGAGAACATGGACTACATGAACATTGAACGAGGTACAGTTTCAAAACAATATCTCAAACTGAAATCAGAAAAACAAATCAGCCTCAAAGATCTGAAGTAAAGGTGAATACTTGTTAGAGTGTTTACATATTAACAATATAATATTAGTTATATTACGTTAAGGTTTCAGGAACAAAACCTTTAGCATGCAGCACAATATTTTTCTGGAACTAAGAATAAAAATAGCGCTTGTTTTTTGAATTTACACAACCATATGTGTTAGCAATGTAATGTAATAGAGAACTGTGCGTATAATCAAAACAAAGAATAATAATCTTGGTAAAAGAAGCGACAACTATTGCCAGCAAGGGCTCTAGTGTAAATGTTGGCTTTAAGAAGTCTGTTCATTTATCATAATATATTTAGTTCCAAACGTTTGTAAGACTAAGTCGTACAAGTCGTACACATGGACATATCAGCAGTGGTGGGCGCTCGCACGATGGCACACAGAGCACAGAGTACACAGTCGCAGGACAGCGCTGACTAAACTCATTCATACAAAAGTAGTTTTTTATCTGCGTGTATCTTATCCGCGCTGAGTGATTTATGCGAGCTCACTGTGTAAACAAATAGCGGCTCTATTCACTCGAACACAAATATATTGTACAACGCAAGAAAAAATGCCATCTATTTTACTTGAAGGCTCCTTTTTTTTGTTGTTTGAAAAATACAAGTTGCTTGCTAAGAATTATTCTAGTGTCGCAGCGATTTTGTACAGCTTAAAAAATATATAAACATTTAGAGACGAAAATTTGTCTGAGACAGACACTTACACTTGTTCCAAAAAACTGCGTTCTATAAACTACTATTGACTAACTATACATGAAATCTTATTTGAATTTTAAATATACATAATATATATGGAAAAGATTTAGTAAAATAACGAATAGAAAAAAGATAACTTTTAAAGCGGATCAAAAGACTTAGGTATAAAGCGAATAAAATGTTCAAAGTAAGAAGCGACTAAGAATAACTTTATATAATAATAATTGAACAGTTGATCGCGTTTATGTGGAAACATGAAACATTCTCTCTTCACAAACTTGTAAAACAAAAGTTGCTTTTTACAACAATATACTTGTTTGTAGAGCAATGAAAAAGTCGCTCCTTTTATATTATTTGATGACATATCTTCACAGTTTCATGTTTTATGAAGCACTTATAGCCCGCAGCGCTTACCGAATGGTAAACAAACTTTGACATACTCGTTAACATTTAAAAGCCTTTACCCACTTTATTAAGACGGCAGGAGCTGAATCAAAATCAAAATCGTCACTGGGACTCTAGTTCAAGCACCAGCATTAAAAGAATTGAAAGATACATAAATTGCAATATTAATGAGATTCGAAAGCTGTGCTTTGTATAAAAATGAGGCACGTAAATATACATGTAACATGGAGGCTACATGCTCGCACCGGCCGCGGCTCAGCGACAACTTTTAGCGTGAAACGTCCGACGCGATTAGCTGCATATTAATTACAATAACCAGTGGAGCGCGGGGCGGCCGCGGGCGCCGGGGTGGGGGGAGTGGAGAGGGGCCGTGACTAATTGTTCCCACACATGTGTATAGTCGCACGCACACAAGCGCGCGAGCACGTGACCGGACACGGACGCTGACGACACGTAAATAGCTCGCATTCATTTACATTTAAATATATCAGTGATTATGCGACTCGCGTCCCACAGCGCCGCTGCGCACATACAAACGTATTGTTCCTGCTGTTTTACCTAGTTATTTTTATTTCGTATTAATACATATTATATATGCTTCATTGAGCGTAACTACGAATGCCCCATAGAAAATTGTTATGTATATTTTACCTTCCAATTAGATCTAGAAGAAATTAAGTGATCGTGCTAAGAGTTGCCATTATTTATGATTATTATATATGAGCCAACACAAGTTATATTTGACTCTAATATTGTTTGTTGTATCCTGTAGGTAACAATTAGAGCAGTGTTTAGTTTCTTGTCGTACATAACAGAACAAGCTCTGTATTAATACTTACTACTATATGTTTAATTACACATATGTACGTACGTCGAGTAGGCACCTTGTTGAATGCTCACTCTCGGTACACACTGTTACCCGTAATTGCTACGTAGCACAGTCTACGCCGCTACAAAGCTACGGCGTAGCATGTTGCTGCACTTGATATTATTGCTCAGTGCGTTTACACTATAATTGACCTAGTGTTTGTGTTGCTTATTTGTTTTTATTGTAATTTTTTATGTTATTTTATTAATTAATGACATATAGCAATTAGCCCCCTTACGCACTAGCGGTTAACCGCGGGAGCGGCTAGCCGCGCGGTTACAGTTTAGCCCCCTTACGCACTACCGGTTAACCGCGGGAGCGGCTAGCCGCGCGGTTATAGTTTAATATACAACCGCCTGTGAACCGCAACATAACCGCCAACAATTTTGTCAGGCAGTTGCATATTTAACTGTAACCGCGCGGCTAGCCGCTCCCGCGGTTAACCGCTAGTGCGTAAGGGGACTTAGTGTTTTATTTTTTTTACTGAAAGCATTTTTTTCTACAACATGTTCCAGTTCGAAATTCGGGTTTATACCCACAGCACTTATTATAGGGCTGTTTTACTGAATTCGTATACGCATATCATATGTTTGTGCCTTTTAATACAATAAATTGTGTAAATTGTACTGTGAAGCGTACTTACTCTTATAAACCTACAGTGCGACGCATCAATGACGATGTCTAAACAGTGACAGTGTCGCTCGACGACGCGTCGCTTCACAAACACCGCAACAAACGCTCTCACCGGCATATGTAAATCACTGCGTGTGCCATCCGCTACGCCGCGCGCCGCATCCACTACGAGCACGCTACGCGTCGCCTACGAGTGCTACGACACTTTGCGGTGACTAATGAGTGATGTATGTCACACGTGTCACCAAATTACTGAGTAGAATTTATATCAACGAATAATTTTACGAAATCTGCAATTTAATGTACATTAAGTAATTTCTGTAGAAACGTAAATAAAAATGGAAAAAAACTTGCGAAACAAAACTACGCAACGTTTAATATTAGCTTACAGAATTCAATCATTTTCGATTGAGTTATTTTAATAAGTAAATTCCAGATGGCCAGGTAAGGTCAACTTATAGGAGCAGTAGCAATTTTCCTTACGACATATGAGAAATAATTAAGTACTTGTTCAGCGATAACTCCGGTTATATCGCAGCGGACTAATTAACCGGCCCGACGGCTTATACGCACCCGGTCACACCCGCCTCATCTTATATTAATATGTATCTATACATGTACGCATGTATGTATGTATGTATGTATGTATGTGTGTATGTATGTATGTGTGGTGAAACCGCTCCACGCCTAAATTATGATCATTATATGTCCGTTGTGCTCAAAGGGTCAAGCTGGAGTATATTATAAGATTATCATTGGCCGGAGAGAGTTGATATATCTTAAGTTCAAATAAATAAACGACAATCGTTTGTACCGCAGGAGATGGTTTCTGTAGAGCTAAGTATAGCGTATAAATATTGAACGAGGGAGTTATTTCTCGAGTATTGTTGTAATTACTTTTTCGTTGTTCGCGAACAACTTCATTCAAACGTCGTTATAATGGAACATGAACGTTGACCGTGGCTGTACCGCGGTTGTATCGCGGTTGTATCGCGCCACTTGAGATTGCTCATGAATTTATGCATTTACTTATAATCACTTAATGGCGCTCCCTTCTAATGTTCTGTTAAATTTCCGGCGGTAAATAACACAGCGACGGCGCGGCCACAAACTCGCCCCCTAATTAAAAGTAAAATGTTTGCGTAAACTTGTATTGTTGAAGGAGCGAGTTGTGTTGTGTTCGATACTGTTGTGTTTGTAAGTACCTAGTTACCTACCTATGTAGAAATAAACAATATGGCATTAGTTGCGCGGACCGAGACGTGTGCCAACTCGCCTTGCAACGACTGACTCACGAGAAACAAACTTATTGAAAGAAGATACACACGAGCGTGTCCTTTGGCAAAGTTTCAACTTCTAACTTCAGTCCCTATGTGCAGGAAAAAGGAAATACAAATAATTCTTAGTAAAATAAATATGTATTGAATAGGTCCAGGAACGGTGTCGAAATATTCCATACAACGTGAGCTCTTCTATGTATTAGAGTTATAAACACACTACGACAGCTCTTTATTTCAAATAATAGGCATTTATTGTCACAATTACAGTAAATCAGTAACAGTTAACTAGCTCGACAAAAAACTGCAATATTTATCTTCCACGTTTCTTTATCGAATCGGCAGTAGTTTACGATAGTTGGCTTACCGCCAGCACATTGAACGCTTTAGTACAAAGGCTTACGTCTAAAGACGTCTTACGAAACAGTTGCAAACCAAAAAGTACACGCGAACGGAAGAGAGCGAGCGTGATTGTGGCGCGCAGCGGGGACCGGCCGCACAGGACCACGGCGGGGGTGAGGCGGCGCGTGCAGGGGTGGGGGCGGGGGGACAGTTGCACGCGGTCCGCAGTTTGTTAGAGTTGCTGAAGACATATCCGCCGATGAAAGTGTACGACAAACTTGTTACGAGCTCGCATTCGACACAACTTATTGCAACATATACCATATTCTTACAAATAGTTCAACGATACCACAGCTATTTAGGCCACCACAGCTTATAAACAGAACAGTGAAATCATAAATGTGTATGTAAAATCAACCGTCAAGAACATACATAATAAAGCACAACATACATATACAAAAATACTCGCGCCGAGAGAAATCCCTTGAAACATGTAATATAATAAATGTGCGTGACAAGGTAAGCCGGCTGATTCGTCACGCTACCATTAGCGGCGTGATTGAGTACATCACGCGCATGCACGGAACACCGTGGAACAACTCGGAACAAGGCGGAACACCTCGCAACATCTCGCAATCCCCGGAGCACGTTGTAAGAGGCGGCGTGATTACGTCACGTGTCTCGTGGTAGCGTCGTCGTTGTTATAACTTCGTCTAAACAACCAGAACTGTATACTCTCGGCATTTATATGACTCGCTAATTAATTTTAAAAAAATATGTAAAAAGTTTGTTATAATGCAATTCAGTCAAGCCTATCTTACCCTTACTCAATTAGTTTTTCCAAACACAGAATCCAACAGTGTTCTACACTGTTGTTAACCACATAGTTCGTATATTATATAACGGACACCTGCGATGGTAGGAACAAGCGCAATAAACCAACAGTACACGTTACAAGAGGCTCGGGTCGTGAGCCCGCGCTCTAAGGACATGTGCACACCTGCCGCCTGCACACTTATGGCGCACCATTTATTAACACTCCTGCACCGCAATCTGTCTGTACACAGGCTTACATCCACTATTGACAGTTACAAGTATAACTTGAGGTTTTGTTTTAACTTTGCGAGACTTTGTATTATTCATATCGCATTATCTTTATTTCTAAGCAAAACGATTGTGTATCATACATGTTATTGATGATATGGGAGATGCTTGATAGAATTAAGCTCCCATCTAGTCTTACTTTTAACCAGGTTTTTAGTTTAAAAAGAAGCTCAATTCAAACGCATTGATCTAGCAACTGGAAACTTAAACTACAAACTCGACGAACAAATCAATCCCATTCGCTATAAGAAGATAGTAAAAACCTTGTTCAGTGAAGTTTTCTTACAAAAACCGCATATATTTTCCGCACTGCTCCACTCGCTCGTGTAAAACTCGCAAGTTTCCGTCCACCGCCGCCGCACCGCTCCGCCGCGCCGCGCCGCGCCGCTTGTCCGCTGATCGCCGCTCACACAATTTACATATTGGTACAGCGAGAGTGAGCACAGTTGCGCGAGCTCGCCTTCTTATCCAACAATCCGTCCTGTTTCAACCGTACCCAAGTTATGTGAAAACACACAAAGCTTCAGTGAAAATAGTTGGGGTCTTCAGGTCGACGCTCGCCGCTAAATCCGTTTAATATAAAATAAATACTCGAGAGTGGTTGTTTTGTTAGGACGTCCGCGCAATTTCCCGCTGCCGCGCCGCCGCCGCCCCGCAGCCGCGCCTCCCCCGCGCCGCGCCCGCGCCGACACCTCACCGTGTTTGTTATGAAATTTAAGGATTTATTATGAAGTTATGAAGGTACACTGTAAACACCGCGATGAGCGTAAATTGCCTACAATTTA
Source organism: Anticarsia gemmatalis (assembly GCF_050436995.1). Taxonomy (NCBI): domain Eukaryota; kingdom Metazoa; phylum Arthropoda; class Insecta; order Lepidoptera; family Erebidae; genus Anticarsia; species Anticarsia gemmatalis. The sequence goes on along the minus strand of NC_134764.1, from coordinate 46,209 downwards.
TGTGATTCATCGGCCGCCGCTTCCACCGCGCCGCGCAACAAACACTACTAATTACACCCATAAACTTAATAAACAGATCATAATCATAAAATACAATAACAACTACTCCCTTGTCATTACTACGGACATATTTTCACATCTGATCTAGTGTCTCAACATTGCTGTCATACAATAAGCACAGTTTCATGGCTGTCATTGTACTTTTTTAATCCGAAAAACGATTAAATATTGGTAAGGTAATGAAAGAAAATCGTGCACCTATCCGTTCAAAATGTATAGCAACAAAATTGCTATACATTTTGGGAAAGTTAGAGGAAACGAATGTTATTCATTTCCCTAGTGCCGAAAGCCCAAAAGAATAGAATTCAGTTCGCCAGATTGTTTCATACAAAATTCAAAAGTGACGCTGAATGATTGATAGTTCGTCGCACCAGGGCCGAGGGCACCTCAAGGCAGTGAGATAGTCGTGTCTGTACAGTCGGCGAGGAAACTCACACACGATACAAGCAGCACGGTAAAGTGAGCCGCACTCACTAGTCACTACCGTCACGTGACATCAACGTGGATGCAACGCTGCTCTCTCCACCGAGCCGTAAATCCGTTCCAAATTTAATTAATAGAGCGCGGCTGCCGCCCGCCTGTCACGACACGGTTTACTTAAAGGCGCCCCAAGAATACCTGACCTTTTATAAAGCTATTCGCCGAGCTATTTTAATGTATTAAGTTTACGGCGCTGGAAAACCTGAAGGCGTTCTGAATTGCCGTCTGACTGTACACAAGTTCCGAATAGTATGAAGCTCCGGCACCACGTGATCTGTGGCGACAATGACGCCTCTCAGTTATTCATAAATACAGATGAAATGCCTCGGACCCTTTGGTTTTCTTTCTTTTCATCAAACATACATAAGTAATATTATGTGCCAGTCGAAGCGGGTGGTATTTTAAGGAAAAATTACTTAGACTGCAATAAAAAAAAATACAAAAAACGTTACAGTTCTATTAAAAAGTCTGCAAGGAAAGCGTACACTGCAGTTAAAAGCTTGTTATAAACCACAATTACCCATTTTTATTACAACATAATGATAACAATGAGCTCGCGAGCTTCGCCTGTATCTGTTCTACTATCATTCAAACCTCCTTACAAAAGTTGTACGAAGACTTCGTGTATTGTTATTGTGTCATTGTGTCACACGATAGTTATACAAGTGGTAGAGTGTCTCGCGCTCTCGTCACTCACTCACTCACAGACTCACTGACTCAACCACCAAGTTAGTTTGACGCGCCGCGTCTTCACACAATTACTAATAACTTAGTTTACATCGGGTCAATGCATTTATGTTTAGTTTCCTTGTTGTTCAGTGGAGATATGCTCGCCGTGGAGATTACACAAACACTGAAAGAAAAGAGCAAGAATATTGTCTTCAAATAATGCAAGTTACTGAATCTGGAGCGGCATATTTCGTGAGGAGCACTTTGTAAAGCGCGGACATTCTAAGATTAGCTGATGAATTATTGATCAAAAGTGATATTTAAACGCGGCCGCCGACCTGAATATCAAGTAGCGGCGACGGAATGCAATCAGATGTCCGCGACTTGCTTCATTTTTTATTCAGAGAGCCTTTGTCACGGGTCCACGGAGTGCCTCCACCTTGCTTCTACCTAACTGACACTTTGTACTCGCGCTGATCCACTTACAGCTTTACTAACTTACCTTTTTACTTCGACCCAGTCTTGTCTCTGGATTCATCTTTTATGTCAGTAATAGTCGGCATTCTTGGCTCTCTCTAGCATTTACCTTGTACCTGTATAAAGACATTTATAGTGAATGAATAGACTGCTGTGCAGTCGTTAGTATAAAGCAGTAAAAAGTAAAGTATACAGTATAGAGGTTTAGTTCTCGTAATGAATGTGATTAGTGCGCAGCGCGGAGGCGTGGAGGCGCGGAGAACAATCGCCGCCGGTGAAGGGTCGCAGTGCGTAATGACGGGCACGGCTGCACCGCGCTCCAACGACGCGCTCTACACACTTCACTTCTGTGCGTTACTTGCTTTCGTTTCAATAAGAGTGGCGAATGAGTCCTTTCCTTTTTATGTGATTTCGTGTTACTGGTAGTTCTATTGTTTTTGTAACCCACAGCAAATCTATACTAATATTATAAAGCTGAAGAGTTTGTTTGTTTGTTTGTTTGTTTGTTTGAACGCGCTAATCTCGGGAACTACTGGTCCGATTTGAAATTTTTTCAGTGTTAGATAGCCCATTTATCGAGGAAGGCTATAGGCTATATATTATCACGCTACGACCAATAGGAGCAGAGTAACAGGGAAAAATGTTACAAAAACGGGGAAAATTTTGACCCATTCTCTCTTATGTGACGCAAGCGAAGTTGCGCAGGTCAGCTAGTGACAGCTAAGACTGAAGGTACAGGTACTATATGTTTTTGAAAAAAAACACTAGAAATGTTCTTAGCATGATTATAAACAGAATTATTAATAAATCTGTTCTCTAAATGTTTCGAGGTGTTTGCACGGCTGTTGTTTGGTACTGTGTGAGCCGCTCGGTGCTTAGTGCTCGGTAGTGGGTAGTAGGTACACACGCAGTACGCAGTAGTGCTCAGTACTGAGTGGTGGGCTTCATTAAGACGCGCCTGCGGGCGACAAGTGCTCGCCGCTCGTCTCGCTACCAGCCGGCTTTTCATTTCATTCGCTTACGAATCTGAATCTAATTACAAACAACATCAAAGCCTATTCATTTAAATGTTTCAACTTATAACCATACAACCTAAGTCGTTTGTGTTCATCAGAGAATTACTCGCAGTACATATCCGTCGTTGCTAATTAATTCAATGAACAAAGCGAGCTATGTGTTAACTCAAAAGTGTCGCCCCTGGTACTCATAACATAATTACATTGCGTTAGACAAAGCGCGGCGCGCGGCGCGGCGGCCACGGCGGTCATGTGCCGGTCGCGTCTCACTGTATCATAGCATCAGTGTATCAGTGACGTAAGCGCCTCTCACCGCCGCTACAAAAATAAGATTAGCTAGAAAGACAAAAGGTTGCAGAGTGGAGTTCCATTTGACCCTTTGCGCTGAGATTAAAAACATAAATGCGTTATTATGGACAGGCTAAAAGCCTCGGCGAGACGCCGGAATTAGATTGTGTTGAGCTGCGAGCGCTACTCCCCCCACTCCCCCACCTCCGCCCCGCCACTACCCCGCCACTACCCCGCCACTACCCCGCACGCCCCCGCGGCACGTCTCTACTTACTTATTTGTCTTTAAGTCTTAAGCTTTTAAAATATTTCATAATTTAATTGTGAGACAGGAGGGTAAACAAGTTCCATTGGCACTTTATAAATTTATTCGTCGTAACGTATAAAATAAGGATTAACTACTCAATGTTGTTACTTTGAGTACTACAACAGAGAAGGAATGAGGAATTTTTCAATCCCTTCTGTAACATTGGGTAAATGTGACTCTGTTACAAATGAAGGAACATCCAGGACAATCAGTGCGATACCTATTCAATAGTGAGAATTCACAGAGACCATTATTTTTATATTATTATCTATATATATACTAATATTATAAAGCTGAAGAGTTTGTTTGTTTGTTTGATTGTTTGTTTGTTTGTTTGTTTGTTTGAACGCGCTAATCTCAGGAACTACTGGTCCGATTTGAAAAATTCTTTCACTGTTAGACGGCCCATTCATCGAGGAAGGCTATAGGCTATATATCATCACGCTACGACTAATGGGAGCAGAGTAATAGTAAAAAATGTTACTAAAACGGGGAAAATTATGACCCATTCTCTCTTATGTGACGCAAGCGAAGTTGCGCGGGTCAGCTAGTGTAGTATATGTAATACTTGTACCATCACATTCCCACATAACATACCCATAACTAAACCAGTATGTAACGTGTGTTTATGTGTGATACGTGTGTTTATCAGTTTCAGATATACTTCACATCATTAAAGATAACCAATTTACATTGTAATATGATGTACATGCCATTCACATATACACACTAATACACAGCAACACAAGTAAACACAACTATAATATAGGATTTATGTGTTCATTGCATCTGTATCTATTGTATGTACATATTAATGATCTCCCATAAACTGCTTGTTTGTATTACTGTGTTAAAAAGTACAATTTTCCCTTCCTATCACAATTCAGAATTTTTTTGTTTAATTTGAATGAACATTACCTTTGACTGGACTATAGAGACGCAGCAGGCGTAATGATGTATGTGTGAATGATTGAGCCGCGGACAAGCGACACGAGCGCACATATCGATCACGACGTCATGAATAATCACGAGCTCGGTGCACCTCTGTCCACGCACCACGCAGCAGCCAGCAGCCAGCACGCAGCACGCAGCACGCAGCACGCAGCACGCAGCATGCAGCATGCAGCACGCAGCTGGCGGACTAATGCGTCAACTTGTACGCATCGTTTATGAATACGTTACTGCAGATATTTGTCTCCAGCCGTGTGAACTTATTATCTAATAAATCAGTTGTAGGACGCAAGCATACAGTATTAAAATCATTCTGACAATCTTACTTAGTATAACATTCTTAAAAATTCGTATGTGTACACAGTGAAAACATATTATAACAGTAGCTTATCGATTGTTATAAAACGACAAGTATTGGATTACGTAAGTCTTCGCTCTATTACTTTCTCTAAACAAATAGCTTGTTGAAGGTCTGAGGAATCAAGCACAAAGGTACGAGTAGTTTGAGCGGCGGTGGAGCGGCCGTGGCGGGTAACAGCCTCAATAAAAAGTGTCTGTCGGTGGGTCGGCGCGAGCTGTTGATTGATTATAATGAAGTTGTCGCCGCGACAAGCCGCCGGCGCATTTTGTCGCCGCGACACGACACCAGCCCTCACACAAATGATTTATTATGGAGCAGCAGCGCCGAGCCGCGCCGAGCCGCGCCGAGCCGCGCCTACTTCACCTGACTCTACCGATACTATACGTATCTTTATCGTATCGCCTTTCTCTTGTAAAGATGCTTCAAGAGGTCGTTTATTCATTTACTTTCAAGCTTTTCCGCAAGGCGTTGACTACGTTATTGACATCCTAACTACGGTACTCATGCTTCAGACATCTTTCAATAAATTAGACTTTTGTATGGAGCATTGATCGTGTTATTGTTTATTGATACAATGGAATATAGTGATACACCGGTATTACCACGCGAGCACTGGCACTACTGCGCTGGACCGAGGCGTCGCGATGATAAGCCAATGTTTTGTGCGGAGGCTCGTTAGCGCGAGAGAACTTCTTACATTAATGACGCCCTGGTACCTATCTTACACACATACACACGAACAATACACGCGTGTGCGTGTATCGTTTGTCTGTATGTGTGATACTTCAGCTAACTTTAATCTCTTGTTTAACGCGCCAACGCGCTCCAGAAACTTGTACTTTGGTACTCTTTATAAAATTATCCAGTAATTTTTGTTTCCGATTTTACGTAATTTGTCATATTCATTTTAACATTAGCCTATTGTTCATACATGTATATTGATCAAAGTCATGTAGATACCCTTTAAATACACGGTCACATTTTACAACGTCTTTTCTAATAGAGAGATAACAAACAAAGCAATAACAAGTTTAATACAGTTTAGTAGCTAGTGAGCGCCACGCGACTGTTTGCGGAACTGTTCGTGTGTTAGAGCAATCAGCGTACCGTGGAAGTTTGCACCGATAACGTGTTATCTTGCCGATATCTAAGCGGCTCGTTTACATATAGCGTTTACAACGCTTACTATCGCTTACCAACACTCAACACTGAACGGTTATTGTAACTACACGCACTTGACGTCAACCGAAACTACTGTCATAAGCTTATTACTAACAGATGTACCTACCTATAGCTGCATAATCTGATTCAACTTAGTAGCGAATGCAATAAAGAATTCATGCATTTTTTTAGGATCGCTGTTACAGGCTGTTGTCTCAGCTCAAGCTGTGTAAATGTCAATCGTATGAATAAAAACGTCGTAAGTTCGGCGGCAGACATTGTACCCGCGCACTGAGGCAGGCGCGGTGACGTGACGCTACCCGCGGAGCTCGGCGCGTGTAGTCGCCGACACTGCGCCTCAGCTACACCCGCCGTACTACACACAGTACACACTTCTCCGACCAACTTAGTCGCAGCACAAAACACTATTGTTTCATATCGCGCCTCGTCACCGCACCACCGGGGGGCGACCGAGTGGCGCGGGGGAAGGGGACGTGACTCGTCACTATCGCACGTAACGTTTAAACAAAATTAATTGAATTTTTAATAACGCCCCCGAGGGACATTTTTCATTCTGTCAAGAGTTTCTTGTTTGACGTTTGACGGGCGACTCCGAGCGAGGCGAGCCGAGGCGGCCCACTCGCCCAGAAATAATAACATTCGCTCAAAGGGACCGCATCCGAAAGAATTTTACAAGTAATTTGTTCTTTGTCAGCGGCCGAGTCAAGTGCACAAAGACACGTTTTATTGCTCCGTTTATAAACGTATTATGATCGACGCGGTGTAATGTAGCGTGCTCGCCGCGCCGCGCCCGCTCCCGCGCCCGCCTCCGCGCCCGCCGCCGCGCCCGCGACCGCGCTCACTCGCATCGCTGAACAACTGCTCATTTATACATAATTTTGTTATTGAGCGGCGTATGTCAGCGGAACAGTGCGCCGCGCTCCGACAACAAACCTACAATAATATTAGTGCTGGATGCCACTGACAGTTATTGTTACACTACATTTCAGCGTTAAACAAACATTTTAACCGAAATCATCAAGTGTGCCTCTACACGTTTGTGAATGTTATTTGACGCGAGTGCGTCACAGTTATTGAACAAAATACAACGTGTCGGATAGAACAAAGTTTTGTGTTGGATGTGAAAATAGCGTGCAAGTGCGTGTGTGTCTGTGTATATTGTGTATGTGTGTGAGGGACGGCACCGGGCGGCGCGACACTGTCGGTGTCACGTGACACGAGATCAGCGTCACACGGTATAGCGCGTGTCGGGGATTTTTTTTTGTTTGGACGATCACGCGTTATACTTTGCTTGTCATTTCTATGCATTGTTAATAGCACCGCGTCGACAATCATTCAGGAAAACGTAATGTCGTACCTAATAGCGCACAAAGATGGTTTATGTTCTGTCAATATGGATTTTTGATAAGAAGGTGAAAAATCCTTCGTCTCAGGCTCTTTAAGAAAATTCACTTAAACCTGAAACTAAACCTAATAGGTATTCAGTTCAGAGAGAACTATTCAGCTCAGAGAGAACTATTCAGCTCAGAGAGAACTATTCAGTTCAGAGAGAACTATTCAGCTCAGAGAGAACTATTCAGCTCAGTGAGAACTATTCAGCTCAAAGAGAACTATTCAGCTCAGAGAGAACTATTCAGCTCAGAGAGAACTATTCAGCTCAGAGAGAACTATTCAGCTCAGAGAGAACTATTCAGCTCAGAGAGAACTATTCAGCTCAGAGAGAACTATTCAGCTCAGAGAGAACTATTCAGCTCAGAGAGAACTATTCAGCTCAGAGAGAACTATTCAGCTCAGAGAGAACTATTCAGCTCAGAGAGAACTATTCAGCTCAGAGAGAACTAGTCAAATCTCCGAAACACCAACGTGTCGGCAGAAATACAGACCATATGTCCATATCGTGTAGACAACCGCGTGCCAACCCTCAGTATAAGAATATGATTAATCAACCAAACGGGGTTTATTGCTCTTATTGTAAGGGTTTTAAATTGTTTTGACTAGTGACGTATTATTATGCAACTGTAGCATATGATTCAGAGTACTATATTCTTCCGATAGTGAATAAAGATCAGTGTCGGCATCACGACGGCGACGTAACGTGAACAAAGTGATACCATAGTATCTGCTAAAATTATCATTCTGTATTATAATTGTGACTTTCAATCATATACTAAGTCTTGGCTGGTTCAATTGTATGCAGTGGTGGTCTGCTATAGACCGTCTAATTCATCTTTTAAGTAGCGGGGCAATAAGGACTAAAATAACAAATGTGATAGTTAACAGGTTTGTATATTTTGTACACGAACAATGTTGACTTCTCCCAGGGTCACGGACGCCGTCCGCGCGGACGAAGTCGTGAACAAGGGCTACTCGTAGTTTATTCATAGATACGAGAGAATAATTGGTTGAGAGCGATGCGATCAGCTTCCACCTTTAACGTGAACGGTTGGACTGCTCCATTGTTGGAGCTCAAAGGTTAATTGTGAAGAGCGCCGCTATAAATATAAACATAAAGGGTGAACAATGACGTATTTCGGGAAGCACTCCCTCCTCTCCCTCCACTCCCTCCACTCCCACGTGTCAATCCACGGCTTCATAAATTGTGTTAGAACCTCCATTGTGCTCACTTTACAGCCTACATGGAAATATTCATTATCAAATCGTTACCTCAGGTAATACATTATATTACAGAATGTCCTAAAATAAAATACATACAGTATTAATGGCTACGGATTTAAAAACATTTTATATAACTTGATATTTACATTTTTGTTACCTATTTATCATGTATTTATAACTAAACGTATATCTTGTGTGACGTTATATATGTTACGAATGGATATAGTCTGTAATGGCCTTGAAAAATATCCGCGGCTGACAACCGGTGTGTATTGTTGTATTGTGATTAATAAATATGTATGAAGCGGAGGAAGTCTGCAGAGATCGCAACAAGTTCCGCACTCTCTGCCTGCTCCCACAGGAATCAAGCATGACATTACTTATGTATATACATTTATTGATTTTAACTGTACTGCTCGTTCTGGTCCCGAGTCACATATACTTATGCTCCTACGCACACATACATATTACCTTTAGGGGAGAATTTCCAAACGTTTTCCTCATATCCTTTTTGAATTAAAATGATGTGGAAAGTTTGTCCCTATGTTAGGCACGTTTACCTGCGTGGAGGCGAGGCGATCAATCGCGACGTCCCGCGGGACGCGTTGTGATGTGCGTCGTGTGCGTCGTATGTGTCGTGTGTGAGATGTTCACGAGCAGCAGTCGCCGCACCGAGCACGTGCCGCCGCGCCCGCCCCACGCCGCGCCAGCGGGACTCTCCGACACCCGTGCCGACCTTGTCAATAATCGCTTTCACTGCTGACCTAATCTGTTTCGAGCTGATTGTTCATTTTGAAATCTTTACGTGTTAACTTTCAGTTATACATTGAAAATATACTCTGTGTAACTATGTGAGAGGATAAAAAGTCACATCGTTGCTAACGTAGATGTTTCGTAGCAACTACGTAGCATCTGCGTAGCACGTCCGTAGCACTAGTTTGTGTCAGTTGGTTGGCTGACGGTATTAAAGATCACACATAACAAGGGGCAGTGCTACCGTGTGTTGACGCGTGCGGTCAGCCGTGAGCTGCACCAGTGATGCGCTTCACTAGTCGCCGCCTCGAGGGTCTCGTGTGACTGTGTGTGTGTGTGTGTGTATATGCGTTGATATGTGCATGTGCGTGTGCGTACTTAATTACGGTCCGAGCGGCGCTGATGAAGCGCGCTGCGGTCACCACTCACCACACGTTGTACAGACTGTGCAGGTGACTACACCGGCGATTCCTCTACACTATACTTACTTAACTCTTATACCAACATTGCGTGTTCGACACAGCGCACTACTCTGTAATTTTTTCAGTTCATGGAAGGACTCAAACATAAATAAAATGCACTCAATGCGTCTTAGTTTATTTAAATGTCGTTTAGACGATACAGGAAGATAGTATAAACAGTCATATTCATAATTTGGTGCAAAATTTACGTGAGTAAATGGCAGTCAGTTAGTCCAGTGAGACAGTCGCGTGTCGCCGGTGGCACCGAGCTGTGCGCTCACTAATAAAAGTGCATTAAAACTGAGATTAAACCGTCCTGATCCGAGCCGAGTCGCGTCCTGATCTACAAATGAACCGATGTTTTGGACCTCATTCAAATGTCAATATCGCTAACATACCAGTTTGTGATGAAACTAACTTGATCACTTTAGTTTATATATTTCGAGTTATTCTTACTATTTTTAGCACTAAACTCTCGCCTTTTAGAGCCGTATTTTTGAGCGAGTAACATTATATTACTTTAGCAATCGACTTGCTTATTTAATTTGCCAGCTGACATTAAGTCACGTACGTACATCCTTGTACGTACGAGATCTACTTCATCGGCTAATAGTGTTAATAGAAGGACTCTGTACGTGCTTAACCGCTGGTTAGTTGCTTACAGTGCGGACAGTGCGCGTGGTTGAGACGACGCCAATAACTGCAGTCTGCACAACTAGCGCTGTTCGCTCACGCGGCATCACCGCGCCGCCGCCGGTGCTCACTGACTCCTGTGCGCGTATAAATCAGCGCGTTGCTTCGACGGCGGCGGTAAATCCACATGAGCGATGAGTTTACTACGCACTTCGGAAATGATTTGTTAGTACCGACCATCGCAACGACACCGCACCGCACCCGCACCGCACCGTCACCGCAGCACCGGCGCGCCGCGTCGAGCACACAAACAAACAAACAGCTCAGCGACATTCACGTGTTCACTTATCTCTGAGACCACTGACTCCATGTTTGCATACGTTTTGAGTGATTCATTACATTTTCTACCTCAGTCCCCCGAGCGGCGCGGCGCCGTTGTATATCTCTGCTGACCACAATTTTTCTCTACACACACTCCACAATAACTCTCCTCCTCTTTTCTCAGGTACATGAACTTTTGATACTCTTACCAGAATATTGTATTTCATACACGTGTGCTTGCCACTACTATTATAACAAGTGTACCATTTTATATTGTCCACATTTACAAATAAAACTATAAATTACCATGTTGTCTCCCGGAGCCTCGCTCCAGCTACTCGACGTCCCATTTGGCTGCTATTTGTACAAGTTGCACCGCGGCACCGCGGCACCGCGGCACCGACCAACAAACAAACATACCTGATTCACACACTTGTCCCTCCCACTCACTACAACAGTGCCTGTCTTCTCAGAACAAGCGACGCTGCACGAGTCCATTGATACGTCGACAGCTGTACTCGTACTAATATGCTCGTATAAGTACAGTCAGATTGTGAACAATAAACATCCGCCTTGAACATTGCGATACAACGTAACAGAGAATATTGTCCTAGGAAAAACTTTCAATAACGTATCAGACTACAGACTACCGATTATCGACTACCGACTACAACTGACTAATACTTAGGTCACTACTTATATTTTGAGCCTTGACGAATCTGATTGTTTTAGACCCCATTTGGCGTTTTCATCGTAAAGTTTGACCTTTTTGACTACTACATTCCTAAGAAAGTTTTGAAATCTGCGCTGAAAATATTTTCAATATCGTCGATCGAAAATTGTAAGTGTGCGGGAAAATGGCATTAGGATGTTAACATTTTCGTGCAAATATTTTTTACGACTTTCGACGTGACTTATAGAAACAGTCGTGTCTATATCGACTTATTTATTATTTTGGTGATAAAGTCTGATCCTTTGAAAATTTAAAACGCCAATAAATAGAGTTCTATCATTATTAGTTTTCCATCACCAATGAAATTCCTGAAGGTCGTCCAAGGTCACCAGTTGTCCCTGGAAAAATTGATGCTGTGCGAAAATTAATTATGCATTTTAGTTTCCTGATACAAGAAAAGAATGACACAATCCTAAACATTATTTCCACTCTTAGATATACAATATTAGGGAACCACATTTCCGATTAGAAGATTTTTTCTAAATGAACCAATTTTTTTTTTACTACAGTTTGATAAGGTCCTCGCGCCGATTAGTGCAAACAAATACTTGAAAAATCCATCGTTTGGCTTCAAAATACGTGTATCAAATTATGATAAAACAGGGATCTAGGATATAATGCGCATGAGCCCAAAAATAAACACCAGTCGACTTTATGGAAACTTTAAGATGAACCAAATCCAGAAAAAAATATTCGCGCTTGAAGCACGTCGGAACAAGTAGTCCCTTGATTTTTTACAAAAACTGTGATACGGTGAAAAGTGCCTTTAGAAAAATGCAGAATGGTTAATTCTTATTGATTTATAACCAAAAATTTACCTAAAGACTGGTTTAAAATATGGAAAAAATCACAAAATCCTACAGGTCGAGCTAAATAAAAACAATGCCGGCCGTAACGCATCTCGCTAAACAACCGGCTGTTATGTGCACGAAAATAATTGAATAAATTAGTTTCTCGCCATACACTACAGTTTGATATCAAATTACTTTATTTAGTTCCAAAAAGTCAAGAATAAATAGCATTAACCTTGATATTTCATCGGCACAAGAAACAGGTTATGCTTTTAAACACCCTGTTTTTGAGGGGTCTTCGCGAATGAAAAAAAAATTTTAAAAAATTATTTCAATCAGATACAAATCTTTCTAGATCACGCATAAGAATATCCGAGAACACGATAAAGTAGTTTTCACTCACATATTTACCGTTTTTCATAGTTAGGCTCAAAATATAAGTAGTGGCCCACGTAATAGTAACAATTTCCGATCACAATAAAAACGTTGTGATACTCAGTCGTGGTAGTATCCTCGCTCCACTGTCGACGCGCGGCGCTCGACGCTCGACGGTCGACGGTCGAGAGCAAAACCTCGCGGAGTTTGCCAATTTTATAAATGTTTTCAATACATTCTGTGAAAGTTATCTCATATTTTCCTCCTCGAGGGGATTTTTCAAATGAAGATTCCAGTAATCTGTGTTTGAAGTTTAGCAATTAGACGAACGTGAATAAACGTGAGGATTTTTACCGCGTGCTCTTACTCTACGTTATTTAAACTAGCGGTAGTATAGCTATTGTAAAACAGAAAGAACATGCACAAACACGACTCATCATAATTGTTGTATTATGTGGTTAGAGGCCTGAGTCGTGGGCGGGTGTCGGCGTGGTTCAATTTCATAGTTGTTCTGTTCGAGCGTGCCTCCCCCCGCGCCCCGCACCCCGCGCCCCGCGCCCCGCACTGTCGTGTGTCGTCGAGAGTGCACCAAACGCCGTCTGTTTGTTCTAGTTTTCATAAAAATGTAGTTTCCAACTATCGATATCGATGTTAGCGCCAACTCCACCCACTACTCTGTGTTAGTTTCAACTGCTGCAATATTGTTGAGTTGTGCTACACTGAGAGTAACGCGACTCGCCATTGACATTGGCACTAGAGCTTATGTTAAAGGTAAGAAGGAAACGACAAGAAAATGCTAAGAAAAGCGTTCAACAATATCTCGAGGAATTATCAAAACCACTTTTTTCGTAACATTATGGTGTTATGTCAGTCTGTTTTTAAATCACCTCATTCGTTAATTTTTGTAACTGTGATACACACAAAATCCTTTGTTAACAGATTTTTTCACAAGTATAATTAATAATAAAATAAATAAATATCATTGAACAACTCACACACGGTCATTTGATTCCAAACTAAGCAGAGCTTGTACGCCTTGTACTATGGTAACCAAATAACTGATAAACATACTTATATACTTCTAAATACATACATATATAGATAAATTGACATTCAGGCTCGGAACAAATACTCGTGCTCATCACACAAAGATTTGTCCCGGGTGGGATTCGAACCCACCACACGCGGCGCTACGGTTGTTGCGGCGAGGTGACCGCTTAAACCACTGCGCTAAACGTGCAGTTTAAAGATAAGATAAGTAGTGTAAGATACAAAAAAATCTTAATGTGTTGTTTGAAACATTAGCGAACTCGTCAATATGTTGTAACTGTAAGTTCAGCATGGGCTCGCTCGAGCGGCGTCACAACTGCCGGTCGACGGGCGAGCCACTTCGTGCGTGACTCTGCGTGAGCGACTGTGAGCCAGATTCAGATAACTCAAATAATGCCCAATATTACAAACTAGATTTCGTAGAGTCTAAATTATTTTCTTGAATTTTCTTCCACCGGTTCTGTTTTCGCTAATTTAATTAATATATTTTTTTGTTCCAAAATAAGTAACTATGCTCAAACTCCGAGTCGCCAACTATCATCACAACCTAATCGACACAGTAGTTGGCTCATGAAAGCGTTAAAGACGAGGAGACAGTCTACCTCTCGCAATTATAATATTACAACAGTCGTAATAATAAGCTTGTAATATTTATGTAAAGGTGCTCCCACACAGCAGTTATATAACGTTATACAACATTGTGTAACATGATAACGAAACAATTTTACAAAGAAATTTGTTTAATTTGTTTAAAAACAAATTTTATAAGTCAGTTTCTAACGTTATATAACTGCTGTGTTGGAGCTCGTTTTAACTGGCCTCCATTTGTAATTGTGTCACATATACGCTGCTGCTAATACTGCAAGCTGTTGTAGCTTATTAATTTATTACAATGTACCTGGTTATTTGATCAACATAGAGCTAACTTATAAGATTCCATAGCATTCAAGTGTATATTTGGTTGCTTAGTTCGTCCGATGCAAACAGTGTTCAGTTGGTCTGCGTGGGTCGGTCGTCGGCGGGTCGTCGGCGGGTCGTCGGCGGGTCGTCGGTCGTCGCTCGCTGCGTACTAACCGCTTTTAATCAAATGAAAAACTCACCGGTCAGTTCCGCCGACCGCGGAGCACGCCGCTGTTTATGTTTGCGCTATCGACTATCAACCAACATTACTTTGTACTATGTCAAACAAGTCACTAACTGTGATCTATCAAACAATTTCATTCTGATATGTCAAACGTACCTCCAGTAAGTTAATAGAAATAATTATAATGAGAGTTAATACAATATCGAGGTGCAAATTGAATCCTGTATCGTGTCTCATATTTAGTGTGAGTCTGTGCACAGCGCTGTATCATAGTAAGCATTTATTGTCATTCTGTGGTTTATGTAGACAGCTGCGTGTGCTCGTGAGTCGTTAACGAAGTAGTTGTGGTGACGTCATGTATGCACTCAGTACAAACACTACGAACACTAGCGCACGCAATATATCACGCACAGAACATTAGGTGCCATCGTTAATTACAAAACTGGCAATTTATCGATATCAATATTCATGAGGTGAAAGCCTACCAACTAATTAATTGACTACACACGCACACACACAGTGGCGCGGTGCCCGCCCTCGTCGCTATGCCCCCGCCGGTATTCACAATAAGTAGCACAAAAGAGCGCTTTACAAGAGCTGTCAAGTAACGGATCTATTTTATTCGCGGGGTGTGAAGGTGCGAGGATTAAAGCGGCTCTCGGTGGCGAGGCGGCGGCGGCGGCGGCGGCGGCGGCGGGCGAGCCTGTGCCCTGTGTCGTCGCGTTAAGGCGCCGAGTGCGGCACTATTACCAGTTCGTCACGCTGTCATCGCGTGTAATTAAGTTAACCCTGTCGGCCGCTCACCTCGTCTCGGCCCTCCCCCGCGCCCTCTCGTCGAAGAGGTCGGAAGCACTCAAGGCAGTCGAGGCGCGTTATTCGATTCGCACCGTGCTCTATCTCGCTCGCAGTGAGCACTCAGTGCTCGAGCCTCGCTCTCATCGATTGACTTATTCATCGCTGCACGGCGGCTACACTCCGCGGCTTATTGCCCACCTTTATATTCATCGGCTTTTACGACGTTGCGAGCAAATTTACAGTTTCTGAATAAAAATAGTGCGGCGACGTAACAATGCGATAACAATGGAACCGCTGCTAGTGGACGATTTATAGCTCACAATTGTACGCGCGCCTCTATTATGTAGATAAATAGCTGAGCCGCAACGTTTAGTGTGCAGTGTGTACGCTGTCTACTGTGTACTGTACACAGTAGTGTACAGTAGTGCACACAGCGGACGTCGGCGGCCGACAGATTGACGTGATCACCGGAAACGTATTGAGTGTTACACTAGTCGCCGCGTGCTCATACACACGTGGCACGCATGTTGCCGCCGATGTAACATACGCGAGAGTGTACACGCGCGCTCGATGACCGCACTAACAGTATTATTTACAATCATCGGTCACATGACAATTACCTTAAGTGTTACCTTAGATAGTGGTAGTACTCACATTGACCACCTGACGTTCGACTGACTCAGATACAGGTAACAATTACTCACTACACAGTTTTCCACCAGACGGTGCCAATTATTCAGCCGACACGAATTTGTCAGCGACGACTGCCGTCGAATGGGGAAACGAAGACGAAGGGCACTCATTATTAGCTAGTAATAAAATCGCTCATTGATTAGGGAGGCTGCAGGCGATCGTAATGCGGCGCACGTCGCGCGCTCGCCGGCGACTGGTCGGCGCGCGGGCGCGCGGCCCGCCTAGCGCCCCTGCCCGCCGCCACTTGTGTATGCGTCGCCTGCTCTCGACGTTTATTGACACGCGCTCGCTTTTTGCCGCCAAAATATACAAGCGTCTTTTGTTTTTGCGCTCGAATGTACGCGGAATGTGTAGGCAATCTCGTTCGTCGTGTTACTGTGACGCGTATTGTACGCGCCACCTCTGTTCTCACCAAATTAGCTGAAAAAATGTCGGCGTCGGAATGCGGGATCAGCGCGTTTTAATAAACGGCGCGTACGACCTCCGCCCGACATAACGCCTATAACGCGTTTCGCTGAAAGAGCCGTAAATAGAGACCTTAGAAGGTTCTCTGGCGCGAGCACTTTGATTCGTACCTTTCTCGGATTTTCTGCTTATTCATTCAGCTTTCATTTCTCGGCAGGTAAACAAATAATTTATTGTAATTTAATATGTTTTGATAAGACGGTAGGGCTCCGCCTACATCAGGCCCCCGCTCCACGACAGCAAGTACGGCTCGTGTTCTCGTCACGTATATTTAGTGATTAACAACATAATCTCGCAAAAATTATTATTGTATATCATAAACCTTATCGTCTGGAGACTTCGTATTACATGGATCTCGACACGTGTCGAGACATTTACATATGGAGCTATGTCTCAATATCATCTCAGGTGACCTCGCCCGTCTGCTACACCTACCTATAACACTTGTCCGTATTGGTTCTGAAGAAGACAACTTCTCTAGAAATGTTGTGATAGACCCGCATTAAGAACCTCACGATTTTGTGAACGTGCAACATTATGCAGGCGGGCGCGGGTGCGTGGACATTGCTGATGCTCTTGTATGTATCGAGGTGATCGAGACCGACGTGTGTAGAGACAGGTGTACTCACCGTAAGCCACATGTCACAAACTTAATGATATTTATTTAATCTGTTAGATTCACAACACATTCAAATAGCTATTACGGGAATATTACTACATATCCCTTATATTTCCTACTTTATTTTATGTTTTCTTTGTGAAATAATTCAGCATAATATAAATAGCTATATGAACGTGGCACCCGATTGTTTAATCAGGACTCAATTCAGTTTAGCGCGTGACTTCTGTGTCCAATACGCTGCACAGTTCGCGCTTCTAGCAATTAACTACCCTCTCTCATTTGATTTGTTTACACTACATACTAGTACATGTACGAGTATATTGTGAAGTGATCAAGGATTATGATGTGATCAAGTGGACGCACATCAGAGTCGTCAGAGTCGTCAGTGTCGTCAGTGTCGTATGACTTGATACAAAGGGTGTGCTGATAAAGGCGGTGGTGTCGGAGCGCGGAAGCGAACGCCGACCAACCCTAATGTAAAGACTAATGGAGTGGTGAGGGGCGCGGGCTGAGGTGCGCGGCGGGAGGAGGTTTAAGGGCAAAAGAATAAATGTCAGTAGGGCATGGTGGTGCGCGGGCCGCTCTCAGCCGCTGTGTGTGGCGCGCATTTATCATACGTGATACGTGAACTACTTACGAGTTCATGTCGCGACCTTCCTATTCACGCGCCGCGCCTCACTATTTAACTTGGAACGAGCGAAGTCGAGCTGAACGATGGTCGCCACCACTCGTTGTGTCACTGAGCACACTGGACACACTGAACTGTACTATAATGTTTTGCACTTTACTATTTACTACTCATAGGCACAAATATTTCGCGCCATGCATTGCAACGAGATTTCAGCTGTACGGATCTAAACAAACAAGGGTTACTATAAGGATGGTATAAAGTCTACACTAAGTACCGAAAGACCCATCATATACCCCAAATATACCAATATACCCACTGTTGCCCACTCGTATAGTGCGGGAGACTACGCACTATCCTTGTCATTAGTTACTTAATACTAAGATCAATTGTATCTCAAGTAGAACGGCCGAGTACGACGGACGTACAAAAGGAATTAACTTAGGCAATAAGTAAGGACCTTGGCACTAAGCCCACTACTGACGCACAGTGAGGCAGAGTGAGGCAGAGTGAGGTACAGTGAGGCAGAGTGAGGCACAGTGAGGCAGAGTGAGGAAGAGTGAGACAGAGTGATGTACAGTGAGGCGGTACACTGAGCCCATTGTATTGTCCTACGATGTTTATTTACGAATCATTGTGTTCACTGTCAATAGATAAAGTTTAATAATATTTTTAAAAGGGTAATATGCCATTTTAGTGTTTTATTAGTAAAAAGTATGTCATAAGATTGTTATGTGAATGTAAAAAGTATTTAGCTTTTGTCTATCTCTAGCTTGTGTCCAACAAGGTCGTGTAATCACGTTGGTTGTATGTTGTATGTAGAATGTAATGAGCGATGAACATCGTCTCAGTAGAAATGTATGTACACGGACAGAGCTGATGCGTCGTTATACGCTTGTGTAAGTATGTCGCTGACCGCTGTATGCCAGACATTGATGTTGTAGAAACCATTAACTTGGTGTCTGTTAGCATGAAGTCAGTGCAGCGCGGCAGCGGTCACTTTCGCGCCGGACGTCAGTGTCGCGCGCAGGAGACGCGCACTGTACAGTGCAGTGCCAACTGTTCCTCCGGACGACGTGATGCCCTGTAATGACGCTCTCCGCTTATAAAATCATTTACTTTAAATGATCTTGCGATTTGTTGCGTGTTTGCGTAACAAACATACAAAGCTTGACATTTGTAACGGGTGCAGTAAACATGATGTAGGAGGAGGTCATAGCACCACGACAAGTATTTGTGTCACGTCGCAGTGGTCGGCGGACAGCGTGTCGTGTTGTGTCGCTTGTACACTAGAGGCACGGCGAGCACACGTGACACCGCCACACACGTGACTCGCTGCTCGCTGCACTCTCCGCAGCCACGAGCTAGCCGCGAGCACCGCGCCGCGCCGCTAACATCGAACACACAACAGTAAGTACACACTTGATTCTTCAAGTAACTCTTACTCTATCTGTCGAGTGTCCACTACACACAGAACAATTGCAGATAATATTCACTGATTGTATCTTTTGAAAGAGCATAAGGATAGAATGAGAGGTAGTGGCTTAAAGTGATTGCGAACAAGAGTTTTTGACTTAAGGATGATATAATCTGGGGGCACGGAAGTGCCCCCGCAAGTCGAGCAAAAAAAAGCGGCACGGCCGTAACATCATTTTCTCGAAGCAATTCGGGCTATTTTTGACACCCCTATAATTTCGTTGTGGATAAAACAAGAAGCCTGGATTTTCAGCAACTAATCAGTCATTGTATAAACACGGTATATTTAAAATTTCAGTCAATTTGAACCAGTAGTTTAAGAATGACAACTTGTTAAAATTTTGAATTTTGTCACTCACTGATTCACTGACTCACTGACTCACTGACTCACTGACTCACCGATCATCAAAAGTCTAAGGTACTTCTAGCAGACTTAGAAGCTTAAAATTTAGAATACAAATAGGGTTTAGTGTCTTAATCATGGGAAAAAATTATTTTTTTCTAATTTCGGTCCAGTTTTCTAAATACACCAACTGTAACAATTACTTTGTAATCCCATATAAATGTATAAGATTACAAGGTTACATTTGCAGTTAATGAATTTTTATTACTGTAGAAAATAAAATAAATAGGTACCTACTATATGAGGCATAACGGGAGGGGGTATAGGGTGAGTAAGGGTGTTTAGCCCATGAAACTGAACAACATTCCCATAGGAAAATATGTTGAATTATGAAAAAAAAAACGTCTTTCCATACAAATTGGACTTATGTTCGCTCTACAAAAAGAAGTGAGATCCCATCAAAAACATTCTGTAAAAACCTCAAGTCTCGCCGTAAAAAGTTGTGAGATCTATATAATACCAAGTCGATTAATCTATTTAGTCTCTACCTAAAGGACCTTCTGTCTTAAGTTATTACGTATGTTATTATCATGCCAATTTAAAAAAAAAAACCTTTAAAACAAATAGATCGACTTGGTCATCGCAAGAAAACACAAATTCGCCATTAACATTTCAGGAGCATTAACTTCTCGTCGTGCTGTGTAGTGTGATACATACTAATAATCAAATCATGCGATGGTCAGGTCGGTCTATTTGTTTTAAAGGTATTTTTTTAAATTGGAATGATAATAACATACGTAATAACTTAAGACAGAAGATCCTTTAAGTAGAGACTAAATAGATTAATCGACTTGGTATTATATAGATCTCACAACTTTTTACGGCGAGACTTGAGGTTTTTACAGAATGTTTTTGATGGGATAATATAAAGCTCGCATCAACGTGCGTACAAATGTCTTGAGCGCTCAGAGTTTCAGCGTATACAGTGTTTGTATTCCTACAGAGAGGACGGGCTTATTTCACACACCTGAGTTACATCGAGCACAAAGCTGCGGCTTCGCGTGTAATGTTGTACACGAGGAGTGACGTGACGTCACGCCTGCCCGCACTCTCACTGACGAGTGACGAGTGAGTGATCGCACAATAGAGTGCTTATCTTTTGAACAGCGATTCACTAAAAATACCGCAGAGGCCTGTCAGTGTTCACGAGCTCCAGGTGACGTGACCCGTGTGTACCCCTGCGTGTTCCCTATAGGCGTAGTTCCCTAGACCCGAACGACGAACACCTCAGATGCTGAACCTCGTACCAGTCATAGCGAGAGACACTTGGCCACGTATACAATTCTATGCTATCTACAAATAGTCAGAGATGAAATGTGAAATAAGTGTAGAGTTAGTAGTACTCGCATGTACATCTCATTACCATATCAGTATTTTTATGACCTTCAGTTGCTGAGTGACGAAGTAACAGCTTGATTGTATGCACACGTGCCAGTGACACGTGCCCCGCGCCTTGTGCACACACCACTGTTAATGATCTCCTTATTATTAGCGCGCACGATCGCTACTCACCCCTCACTCCTCACTACTCACCACTCACTAGTCTCTACAGTGAGGGAGGATCACAGCTCCACAACATTATTAATTAATCATTATAGTGCGAACTATCAACTGAAACAAGTTCACGATGATGGTGCTCTAACGAAAACAGCAATCATCGCGTCACCTGATCGAGTGAACGTTACTAGGTACTATTATAATACATTGTAGTACATTTAGACAAACAACGAAATTTTTGAAATGAATGTAAATGTTCCAACGCCAGGTGGGACGAAGATTACAAAAATCTGAAACATTATCTACAAGTTGCATGTTCGCGATGTGTGTGCTCGGAGCTTGGTGAAATGGTGACATAGTTGTGTTCAAACAGTCGCGCTCTGCTGTTGTCCGCGGCGCGGCGGTGCTCGCGACCCCGCCATGTTGATGTACCGACACTGCGCGCTGTGTGACCAACGACACCAAACGAATCGCATACCGCGCGACACAGCGCTACTACATAATAATATTCTCCCGTGATAACAGCCAGTCATTTTGATGAGATACCTAAATGTTTTCTGAAAATACTCCGTAACCGAGCTCGTCGCTATTTTCTTTTAAAGTAGTCTATGACTGTGTTTATGGTGTGTGTGTGTGGTGTGTATGTATTTAGTAGACTTGTATGACACCAAGCTCAGTACAGCACAGTACGGTACAGTTCGATCCAGTTCAGTACAGTAGGGTAGAGCGTAGAGAAGCACAGAGGGGCACAAAAAGACATGCTGAGAGAATCCTTTAGTTGCGCACAATAGCGCGGTGGCAGCGCGGTGGCGGCGCGCGGTGCGGCCTGACCTGGAAACAACTCAAAAGATGCTCCGGTTTATAGCAATGAACACACCGCGCATAATGCACCCGCGACAGACCGCGCGCTCGTCGCCCCGCCGCGGCGGGGGGGGGGGGGCAACTCTTTGCGCTCTTCAATATTTTTCACCTTTTCCTTGAGCGGCGGATTCAATTATTTTTCCATTAAGCTCGCGCGGCGGCCGCTAAGGCAGAGATTCTCGCTAAGATGTAAGAAATTCATCTCGCACCAAATTTACATAACACAATAACGACGGTTTAATTTCCGGCGGCTTTCCTGAGCTCGGCGCCTCGCGCTGAAGTGCGTGATGCCACGCGCCACTAACGACCTCTAACTAACCGACATTCACGCTTCATAAAAAAACAACAATGACATAAACAGTCTCAGGTAATTAATTGACTGAGCGCGCCACGAACTACCCACTGTAGTCAGAGGCTTGCTTAATACAAGCATCATATTGAGCACGTACGTAGCTCTGGACGCTGCTGTGTTCATTACAAGAAGTCTCAGGTAAACGCACAGTTGGTGAGTGAGTGCATGCGAGTCACTCTCTCGGAGCGGGCCGGGCGGGCCGGGGCGGGCCGGGGCGCGGCGTGCGGCGCGGAGTCGCGTCAGCTCGCTTCATCAATTTAAACTGTAGTTATTCAATATTCATTGGCTTCATTGAACCAGTAGCGGCGGCGGCGATGGCGGCCTCAATCAATATGTAAAGTGACAACTAACCGCCTCGACGCTGAACAAATTCAATTCTCGCTCATGTTACGGATGATGGAAATTAAAATTGACTCATTTCATTTTAAATCACTATATAAACGGAACTCGCATGTTAATAAGCTGAATGTGATTACATCAGCGTGTTCAGTGCGCAGCTGAACTGCAAGTCTTTATAATATGTTACTGTGCTACATACCTCTATATACCCTTTACGTGAATGTGACGATAGCTTTATACTATTTATAATTTTCAGACTAAAACTGTTTATTTACTGCAGAAGTAGATACTCAAAAGCGATATAACTAATAGGGAGAGCTCTCAAAGTCATCGAGAGAACGAAGCGCGCTCTCGACTCGTCTGCCGGTAATTACTTGTCACGGAGCCACTTCCCCGACGCCACGTGCGAGCGATTGTTTACCTTATCATTACTTTATATGGTACTTTATTGTGCGATAAAGAGAGAACTGGAATTCTTGATTCGGAGGCAGCGCTAGACGTGATTTGTGATCAGTGCGTGTGTGTATGTCTGCGTGCGTGCGTGTGTTGAGGGGCGGCTGTCAAGTGAGCCGCGCCGCGCCCAGTGAGCACGTGTGTGAAGTGACTGTCCTCGCCGCGCGCCACCCCATCATTAATATAACACTATCATTGTTTTTGTATGATCAAATAGCTATCACCACTGACATTAATATTACACACTGTACCGTAATATGTGGCAAGGTGACCACTTTACTTGCGAATTTTCTAAAATTCGCAAGTAAAGTGTCGTATCGATAACTAGTACTCTAGTACTAGTTATCGATACGACATAATATCGATATTAATAGTTGATATTTCCTTCAGAGTAAAGAGTATAATACTCCAAAGTAGAATATATAAAACTACATATTATCAAATATTAAAATCCTTTGTTAGTACACAACTTTGAATTTAATTGTATGCAATGCTATTTTGATATAACGGATAATATGACTATTGTCTATTTCAAATACTTTTTAAGAAATATACAAAATAAAGGATATTTCGAATTTGATACTATGCGCTTACGTACGCTTACAAGTAGGTAAGTATATCCGGATCCGCACAGGGGAACAATGTAAGGCGAGTAAACGTAACTAACATTCTATTGGACGTATGTACTCAGCGCTCAAACCCCAATGTTTACGTAGCTACCTCACTCGCCAAACGTAGGCACAGTGCTACGTGAGTGCTACGAACGATCGGCGCTCGTAGACGCTCTACGAACACACTAGCAGTCTCTTCATCAGTGAAGCACGTCAAGGGCCGGCAATCACACCGCTCGTGAGAGAACACCACCGGGCATAAGACGACTTGTATATGTATAGTACACGTACACGTGTGTGTGTGTGTGTGTGTGTGTGGCGCGGACGTGACGGAGTGGCGAGTGTGCGGCAACAAGAGGAAATTGACGACGATGCGTTTTATTGGCTAACCGTGTAGTACTTGTACTCACAGCGATGCGCTCACTCGTGGCGACAGCCAGCGCCTCCGGCGTGGGTCTGCTCGCCACTCGCGGTGCAAACTTACTCGTACTCTATAAACAACTCTGAGTTGAGCGACATAAATGGGACATCCATTGGTGAACAATGAGAATGCTCCCGAATATTTGAATTAATCCAACTTAGAAATTTCTTTTCACTGAAAGTTAGACAACTTTTTATTAAAAACAAAGTCCTAGATGTCGCTGTGAGGCTACGCACATGTACAGCGTCACAGGAGTTTGTGTGTTCCCAAAGCAATAGAATAGCCTATTGGTAGTGTGGAGCGCCGGTGAAGCATCAAGTATTCTTGGACGCATTCATGATTGTCATCGTGTGTTGTCAACCTTTGAGCCACACTCAACGCCAAAACTCACTCCTAATAACCTCACTTTTAAACGATTCTCTTTACTTTGTCAATAAGTCTTAATTGCCAATCCAAACCGTATTAATCACTCATTACGCTTTATGGTAACAAAATATAATATTCTATACTAGTAATATCCATTAATTTAGTTTTGTTGAACGTTGAGCTTCTCAACTGAATGCTCGATTTGAAATGTTCACACAACAGAAACAGAGCGGGAACTGCGCTCTTCTCGCTGTGATTCACTGTGACTCGCGGTGACTGAGCCACACTGAGGCAGAAGGAGCTGACACCACCTCACTGAGGACACTCAGTGACTAGTTCCTCCTCCACTCTCCACTCGCGATACCACAACTTGTGCTTTACACGCAATTATTATTACACGTAGCTTCACTGTCTCACACAGCCCTCAGTCAGTGATGCTTCATGTCAACTATTTAACAGTACATTATAATGATAAACACTAAGTTCTGTACAGGTACACTGTGTACCTGTACATAGAGTACGTCCGTCGTTATTCTGAGGAGAGTAATGTTTTGTGAAAAAATCATTAAAACGAGTAATGTAATGAAGTATTTTGTATATACTGTGCGTATAATGTAATGACATTCTTGCACTCATAATTTTTATACAATATATACATATATTAAACTGGAACTGCGTGTGGCGTGTAGGTGCGTAACGTGCGTGTGAGTGTGTGTGTGTGTGTGCGTGTGTGTGTGTGTGTGTATTGTATGTCGAGAGACGTTACATTATGAAGATGAAGGGTCGAGAGCTACGCGCTCTGTACATAGAGTGATTGTATTTTTATCTTCAATGAAGTGCCACGCGTAGCGGTAACTAATTACGTCGTAGTGGATGCGCACACGTAACTATCTGCTACGAATGCTACAGTGTGCTACGAAATGTAGCAACCGTTGTATTGTTCTATTGTTCAGAATCGGTGTTTATATGTAAGAATATATTCGTCCTGTCGTAAGTCATGGCGACATGTCTTATTTTGAGATCCTGCGTTCTGTAAACTGATAGTGACATTCGTTTGTTTGCAACGCGGTGACGCCCGCAGGAGCTTCAGCGCTCAGTATCAAGTGAAGAAGGCAACGGCTGTGAGCAGTGGGTGTGCACGCGGCGCCAGCGGTGCTAGTCAATGTTAGCAGGAGCACGGCGCGCCCAACAGTTAGCGACTCCATTTAAAATGTATGCCGACAATTTAACTTGCCGACCGCAATATGTAAATGCATCACAAGCGAGCACTCTCCCCCCCCCCCCTCCGCGGGCAGCACCCCTCATGGGCCCTGCACCGCTGCGCCGCCGCGCCGCTCGCCGGACACAATTTGTCAACTTTTAATCTCCCCAATTTGGACCTTCGGTTAAAACTGTCCACGAAATTTATTCCATTCCTGACACAAAAACTTTATATGTATCTTTACGTTATTCATATTGTTTGAGTTATTATAAGTTGTTACGTAGTTATTCTCCACTGAGCGACACAGTGAAGAAGGAAAATGCTAATTAAGACTACCTACTGATAACTAGCTAAGAAATCTTTCCGTTCTCTTACTACTCATGTGGTTGAGGATCGAATCTCAGGCAATGCACAAATGTATTCTCAAAATAGTAACGTGTGTATTAGAAATAACGATCACTTATTCTAACAGTACACGAGCACATAGAGGTGGAAGTGTGCTAAAGGGTTCTTTCTTTCTTTCTAAATCTTGAAAGACCCAAACCTGTAACTTAAATTGTCCAGCCAAGTGAGCTCAAGCTTTACCCCTCCCTTATGCCTCCGAGTTCTGACCCTCGGTGGACAGTGATGAGTTAGTTTCCTCGCTTTTTCTTGATGACATTATTAAAATATTAGAAAAAAAAACATAATAATATTTAAAATAAAGGGTATTGATCGTATGATTTATCTCTACATCAGTCAAATCATCAAAGTGAAGGCACACCAAGCGATTTCATTGAACTTTCCGATATCGATATTGGCCCTCGTCGGAGTCTGATGCCTAACTAGGGTATTAAATGATATCAGAACTTGACTCCCACGTGTCAGCCACGTTTTTCGAGTTATGAACTTTTCAGGTAAGACTTCATGAGTAAACCAGTCGGAGAGAAATGTGACCCTTCTCCCGTAACCAGTCTGTTGATATATTACGTTCACAACCACGTCAAGCATTACTCTTGAAAGCGGAACGTTTCACTCTCATGTGTACCGTACATACATAGTTTGATATTTGGACAGACAACAGACATAAAGGCCTCCATGATGTGCGTCGTCAGCGACACGCGGGGCACGGGGGGGGGGTGACACGCTCATAACAACGTCATTAAACCGGGATTACTACATACAGCCTGTGTATCGGGTTATGTGTGCGTGTGTGTGTACAATACGTACATATATACGAGTTGTGATTGCCACCGGCTCACACTGTGATGACGTGTTCAGAGCCAGCGGTGCAGCACACGCGCCCTCACGCCACATACTTGACAATCAAGTAATTTAGTAAATGAGTTTGGTCCACAGTTTATCCAGTCAGCGCGAGTGGCGCAGTATGAGGCGCCGCGTGACGACGCGCTCAGTACTATGTTCATCTCACTAGTCACCGTCAACAACGCAATATGTTTTTGTTTTGTTTCAAATAGCCTTCGTCCATCTAACTGAACAGTATTGAAGATTAGCACTCACCGAAACTGTAGCGAAGTTATGTTGACATCCACATCGGAGCACGTCGCTCGCGCCGCGTCTCTCACGTACTGGCGCGCGCTCATTCCTCACACTATCCAAGTATACGTCTATCACTTGACATGTGATCGTTTCACAACTAACGACAGGTTATGAAAACTATACATTGGATTTCACAGACAAAGAAACACAATAAAATAATGCAAAATTTCGTATATTATAATATAACAAACCGTGTCCAAACCAACAAGTCTATATCTAAGCCATGTGGACGTCGTCGTCACATGAACACGTCGACGTCGTCTGCGGGCAGTTTGCCGCCGAGCGGCTGGTCGTCTTCGAACGTGACCATCTTGTCGCGTGCCTTGCACGCGCCCCCCGCGCCACCCAGGCCGGGGGGCGGCGCGGGCGCGGGGGGCACCACGCGGCGCGCCCCGAACGCCGCCAGCTCGTACAGGTCGCCGGCGGCGCCGCTCAGGTTGAACTCGCTGAGGCTGCGCGGCACGAAGTACTCGACGCAGCGGTCGGCGTGCGGCGCGGAGCGGCGCGCCGGCGCGTCGCGGCAGAAGCTGTCCTCGCCGTAGTGCGAGGACTTGCGCCGCGGCAGGCTGTTGAACTTGGTCGGGTTGGAAGAGTCGATGCGGAAGGAGACCTGCGGCCGCTTGTCGTGGCGGTCGAACGCGGCGGCGGCGCCGGGCTCGGCCGACTCGCGCTGTCAGGACACTACGGCCATGGCCAGCTTGTCGTCGCGCGCCGCGCGCCCCGCCTCCGCGCTGTGCACGGCGCGCTTGGCGCCGCCCGCGCACAGCGCGCTGAACCCGCGCACCAGCGAGCTCAGCTCCTCCTGAATGAGGTTGAAGCACATGGCGATCACCACGATGCCCACCAGGATGTAGAGGCAGCACACGCCCACGGCGATGTCCTCCGCCTTGGCGGACACCGTGCTCGCGTACAGGCCCGGCCGCAGCTCGCCAAACCCGATGGTGGCGAGGCTCGCGAACGAGAAGTAGCAGCCGTCCACGACGTTCCACCGCTCCGTGGTGTGAAAAACGAATGTCCCTAATGCTATGTACAGCACAATTAGGAGCAAACTGAGCACGATAGGCACTCGCGTGTGGTCTCGACACGTCCAATGATAACCGCCACTAAAACTATCCAAATTCAGGGCGGCCTGAAACGGTGTCCTTTTCTGTCTGTCGAACTTGTCTCTCTTATCACAATCACTGAAGTGTTTGGAGTCGGTGGGCGCGGCGGGGTAGCGCGCGGCCACCGCCAGGCTGGAGGGGCGCACGCGCGAGTACAGCACGCGGAAGTTGCGCGCGAGCGCCTCGCCGATGGTGGACAGGTACAGCATGATGATGGGGATGCCCACGCACGCGTACGCCACCGCCACCAGCTTGCCCACCGACGACTTCGGCGTCACGTTCCCGTGCCCTGCACCGTCATGTTACGCGTTACTTACGGCTCTACGACATCCTTATCAATACATTATTCAAGTTTGACACACAACAATTATGAGACAAGTCCAAAAACAACGGTCAGGGTTAACATGTATGCAAAATATGTACTAGGTCTAATGAATTAGAATGCATTACTGACCGATGGTAGTGATGAGCGTGAGCGCGTACAGGAAGCTGCTGGAGAAGGTCCAGCGGTAGTCGGCGTCGTGGTCGTACGTGAGGCGCGACTCGAGCGCCGCGCCGCCACGGATCGACTTGATCAACACCTTCTGGAAGTCCATCAGCTCCTTGGCGGCCAGCTTCGTCCAGTTCTCCTTGTACAAGATGTTGAGGTCCTCGGTGATGGACCACAGGCGCTCGACGGTGCGCGAGCGCAGGTCGGTGCCGGCGCCCTGCGCCTGGCTGAGGTTGGGCTTGGAGGCGGCCACGGCCGTCTCCTCGGAGGGCGCGTCGCCCTCCAGCGCCAGGAACAGGAAGCCGCCCAGCAGGTTGTAGGTGAGCACGAGGAAGCAGATGGCGAGGCACGTGAGCGGCGACGCGCGCCGCTTGTGCGCGCAGCGGCAGCACAGCGCGCGCGCCTCGTCGTCGCGGCGCCGCGCCCAGCAGCACGCGCCCCCCACTCCCCCCACGCCCGCCACGGCGCCGGGCTCGGGCGCGGCTCGCCCGCAATGGCGGCTGCCCTCCTCCAGCATGGCTCGCGCGCGCTTCACCGCACCTTGTACTTCTTGTGATGTCTTCTCTTCTTCGTCTTGAACATGTTAGCTAGCGCCGAGCTGCGCCGCGCCGCGCCCGCACCACCTGCCGGAACAAACGCACACTCGTCACTGAACGTGGAAAATTAAACGATTGAAAATGCGATCCTGTGAAACTACAGCTGAAAATGCAGCACATGGCCTAACGTCAAAAAGAATATTCATGTGTAAGATTTCCTACAGAATTGAAATGTAAAAAGTTACTACTGTTTATTACTACCACTGGTTTGAAAATTAAATCTGCACCTGCATGTGCGTATGTATGTGTATGTGTGCGTGAGGAACACGTGCTAGTTATATAATCAGAAGGTGAAGGTCCTCGCGGGAACATTTTTCGACATCTATCACGTAATGAGCAGCGCCTCGCCGGAATACTTAACGAGTCTACCTCCTTATACTATACCTACTTCACTGATACCTTGGCAGTGTATGTGTGCGTGCGAGTTTGTGTATGTGTGTGTGTGTGTGTGTGTGTGTGTCGCATAACACGCGAGTATAAGTATATAAGCTGTTAACAATTATTTCAACTGTAACTGCAACTGTTGTGCCGAGTCACAACAAATAAAAAAAACAAACCAACAAAATGCTGTTACTGAGAATTTTACTAATACCTAACCTTAACCTTTATATACATACAAGACGTATAGTGCTGTCGCGGGAGTGTGAGACGTCGCCGCGGAGCGATGTATGTATTCAAATGAACACAACAATGTTCTTCAGTACGAGAGTATGACGGTGTGTGACGGTGTATGACGGTGTATGACGGTGTACGAGTATGTACCGTCAGTAGCGCGAGCACCGCGAGGAGCGCGCCGCATCTACATTCAGCAGTTCATAAACACCAGGTGTTTTGTATAATTTCCACGTTACACCTAAATATTTCAACGTGTGGTGTGACTCAAACACTGCTCCCTACACTCTCGCGTGCTGTTGTTCGCACTCGATCACTGTACTCTGTACATACACTGTATATACACTATTCATACACTAAACAGTATACGTGATTGTAGCGACGATGCTGCTTTTTTAAACAAGATATTTACACTCAAACTTACAGCAACTTGTTATGTTGTCACTTGTCTTGTCATTGTCATGATACTTGTGTGTTTGTGTCACAGAATAAAACCCTTGCCACACTTAAAGCTCACACCATGTCGCCAGAGACACACAATATGTGCAACACTGTAGTTTTAAAAATGCTAGTAAGAGATTCAGAGCGGTCATCGCGGATCGCACTAATGTCTTTGTAAAAAAACTCACTCTAAACTCAAACTAAAAAGTCAAAAATAATAATATTAGTAAGTGCATTACATAATGTAGGTACAAATAATGTTACTTCTGGAGTCGGTGTCAGTCGGGGTAAGTTTTTAAGTAAGAACTACATACATACATACTAATGCAAGCCTTGGCATGCGAGGGAAGACACAGAAAGACACTATGTAAGCTGCTCACCTAAGATAAGTGCCGATTAACTTGTACGCCATCGTTTCAATATGAAGTATTTCGTTATGTGAAATTCCTAAATGCAACGTTTCATGGGTTTTCTCTGTAAATGACGAACTTTTTTACGATGTTTCATCCCCAATTTCAAATTTTTCCACTCCTTCTTTCCGAGATTGAAATGGGACCACACGACCAGCATTAGCTTTCAAATAAAACAGAATCATCAAAATCGGTCCCAGTAAAAAGTTACGAGGTAACAAAAAAACATACAGTCGAATTGAGAATCTCCTCCTTTTTTGAAGGTCGGATATGCTTTATTTCATAAACTTCAAAACAACAACTTAAAACAACTTAAAAATCGTCAAAATATTCTTTATCTACCACCGTTTCGGAAAAGCTGTTGCTCGCGAGAAGAAACGGCGAGAAACTCACGACTTGCTCTTTTCAGATGTCAATATTTCCATATTAATGACAATGTCCTAATAATGATTAATAACAATGTCATAATAATGATTTACTATGTGCAGTGTTGAAAACAAAGAAAAAAATAAGAAATACAAATCATAAATAATATTCAAATAATAAAGTTAATTAGATATGTGAAGAAAACTAATCTATTTACACGGTAAATCATATTACATCAAATTGTGCCAATATGATAATGCCATGCAAAATGAAAGAGGTCTCGTCTTAGATAATTTGGAACAACGCCCCTAGCGGGCGCCGTGGGAACTATCTTGGCAGTACTTTTAGAATGTCACATTTTTGATGTTCGACAATACGGTGTAGAGAGTCGCACTACAGGACGAGCTGACGCGACGTGACGCAACGTGACGCGACGTGACGCGACGCGACGTGCGAAATAACTATAATGCGTTGGAGAGCGCTGCTCGTTAGCGGTAATGAAGTGCGCAGTCGGCGAGCGTCACCACTCACCACACCACACCACACCACACTACATACACTACGTACACTAGCTACTAGCTACCAACAGACACACTTCAGCCGACACTCTACACTATTCAATTACGTTTATCAACTCTTTTTTGTACGAACCGTACTATAAACAACCAATAAAGGTAACTATACATACAATCATCTGAAACAAAATAATGTAAAAAAAAACTGAAAGAAAGAAATATGTTTTTCTTTTTTCTTCTTATTCATAGTGAATCTGAGACTTGAGAAATAGTCTTAGTGTCCACTCTGTTAACGTCACATCACAGCGTGACCATATCAACATATGTACCTCTAGACAAATCTAAACAAATGAAATTAAATGCAATGCACTAGCTATTAATTTAAAAATGATCGTAAGACTGGCCTCACCCTAAAAATATGAAAAATAATCGTTCTTTAATTTTGAACTTGACATTGAAATATCATGAGAGGAGCTCGTGGCTTAACTAACGATAGCCGCGCAGATCGATCTCTGAGGTTAAGCTACGCTTGCCGAGGTTTTTCTGTGGATGGGTGACCATCTAACACATATCGAGTTCCTCCGTGTTTCGGAAGGCACGTTAAATTGTGGGTTCCGGCTGTCATTTTCGAAGATCTTTGACAGTCATTAACAATAGTCAGAAGCTTGAAAGTCTGACAACCAGTCTTACCGAAGGGTATCGTGTTAAATCCTAGGTAACTGGGTTGTGGAGGTTTTCCGGTAAAACCTAAGATTTACCAACTCTCAATGGTAAGAGTCCGAACAATACTTTTATTTCGAACTTTTACCTCTATTCACTTGATGATGTCGAGATGTCGCCGGAGTCCCGCTTCGCGGGGCTCCACCTTCTGGGTGGTATAAAAAAAAATACCCACGAAGGCTGACCTCAGCCTTCTAATCTAACCTACCCATGTCGGTTTGCCCAAAATTCCTTCTTTATAACACGTTATGATATGACTTTATCAACTTTTACCGTGTGATTTATGTAAATCCTAAGATCTATCAAGTGAATAGTGGTAAAAGTTCGAAATAAAAGAATTGTTCGGACTTTTACCATTGAGAGTTGGTAAATCTTAGGTTTTACCGGAACATCTTAGGATTCACCACAGTTCGGGCTTTTACAGTAACATATATACACATTTAAAGATCATATTTTTAGAATGTCACAAATGGCTGAATCGTAAAATGTTATTATTATTTAGAACACAAAGTATACACTGAGATTTAAAAATGGAGGAGAGAGAAACTTTCAACATGGTGTCTTGATGTTCAGAGGCAACTCCCGACGTTATCGCTATGCTTGCCGTACAATAAGTATTATAAAGCTACAGTTGTGCTCTCTGAAATACACAAGTTAAGAAGACTGTGGAGCAGTTAGGTTCCCAAGTTACGTTTTAAAGTGAATCATCATTTAAAAAGACGACGACAATATATTATCTAGATTTGGAAGAAACTTAACAAAGACGGACATCTGCGGGACCAAGCAGAACAACACGTATAAATTCGTTGCTACTGTGTACTGTGTTTCATAAATTCATTGACTAAACTACATTTAAACTCATTATGAAAAATCAAATTTAAAATGTTTAACGTCACATAGGAGAGACTGGATCAAAATTTTCCCCATTTTTGTAAGATTTTTTGCTGGTACTCTGCTCCTATTGGTCGTAGCGTGATGATATATAGCCTATAGCCTTCCTCGATAAATGGACTATCTAACACTGAAATAATTTTCCAAATTAGACCTGAGAATCCTGATCAGTTCCTGAGATTAGCGCGGTCAAACAAACAAACAAACTCATCAGCTTTATAATATTAGTATAGATATAGAAAAATAGTTAGAAACTAAAATTTAATTGATATTTTTGTTATTAACCTAACAGGTTGTTAGTCTAGCCAGCTGCAACCACGATATATTTATTTATGAAAGTAAATAATATTTGTCATGAAACTGGACATTATTACTGCGGGAAGTACGATTTTTAAATCGTTTCCTTAAACAAACAGAACCTTCTGTAAGTCATATTTACTGGTGACTGCCCCACCACCACTCATAGAGCGTGGCCTTCTTTCATTACAGCGGCTGTTAGTAACATCATCTCATTCACCACACTGATCACAACATCATGTACACTCACTAACACACGGAACAACAACACACTGCCGCTCATGTTTCTACTGTCTATGAACTAGTGCGTGAGGATCTCGAGGACGCACTTAACTAGCTGACTTAGATGATAACGAGATTGTCATCGCGGGGGACGGTCGATCCTCGCCGAGAAGCCTTTCTATTCGATTTAATCGTTCTGTCAGAAGCACTCGATTATTATTCTTTTCACATAACTCGGGGCGGAATAACAAGTTCGCACTCAACGCAAATATAACACAAGTCCTTTATGAAACGATGCTCAGTGCAACACGCCACAGAGACACGGTGGCACAGTGTCACAGTGTCACAGTGTCACTGTGTCGCGAACAACACTCTTAGTGCATTTTTACGAGTAACTTGCACTCACTACATTATGAACACTTTAAATATAAACAGGACCACGTGCGAAGCACTATCGATAATTCAACAATTTAGGGTCTCGGCTGAAATCAAAGCCTTAAGTTTATAACTTTATTAGACGACTACAAACATTTCAACCATATCAGTTATGTACATTAATTAACTATTTTAAACTCTCGCGATTTGTACACATTGCATTCTTTCAATACATGTTACAGCACTCGTCGGATCCTAGTACAATTGAATGAAGGCACGAGGGCAGCACCTTCAAGTATGTTGTACTCAGAGACGACTGTTCACTACAAATTTACGAGTGATACAAACCAATATGTGTTCAATATTTATGTGTTTTTTTTATATGTTATTTGCTTCGACATACAACATTTTTTTACTATTTCAGTTTTGTGAAGATAAGAGCAAAAATGTTTAATATCTGTCTACTATAACTATACAAGTACATTCTTGGTAAATATTTCTAGCTGTTCTGATAACCACGTATTTTCGACGTTGAAGCCAAAATAATGTCTATTGAAACTTGAACAACTAATAGCTTGTTTCTAAAGTGTAACTACAATTTTTTGTTTTTATTTATTTAGCTTGGTGGCATTATGCCGAATTATGCCAATAAACACACTACAGCATTAACAATAAATTTCGGCTGCTAAGCAATTGTGTTGAAATAAAAGTCGTCAAATAATTTGTGTCAACGTATGTCATTTGTTAGCAATGCTTGTTCAGGATCAGGATGGTTATCACGTATTTCGGTTGACAACTATTTGAAAGCCACTATACGGTACATTGTTTTCTCCCTTAGATAATAGTGATTAACGCGTTACGTCAAAGCAGCAATGTACTGAATAGTGATCATCAATTTGACGAATTCTAGTCGTCAAATGAGATACGTGATAAGCCCGCTGATGTTCGTATGAATGACGAGATAACTGTTAAATAATCTCGTCATTAATACGAACATCTGATCCTCTTAAAGCTGTTGTGCTACGACTCGCGCACAGCTGTTCTATGACGCGTAGCACTTGCTACGATGCGTAGCACTTGCTACGACTCGTAGCACATGCTACACAGTTATAGAGTATTAATTGGTGTTTAAAAAAAGCTTACCCTAAGTAGTTACCGAAGTCATACCTTCATTTTGTGAACATTATTCAGGTACTATCAGCTTATGACTTTATCTGTGAGCCTTCATATTATTAGACCATAACAAAAACCTATCAAAATAACATTCCATCAGTATGTAGTAAATAATAAACAATTGGTCGATGGTGCGCCCGCACCTCGTGCTCGGCACTCGGATACACAACGTAACCTACACCTGTCCTCAGCCAGCACCTTCGGGCATAAGTGGCGTTATATGTTGCACGTATGAAGGTCGGTCGGTCTATTATTAAAATCTGTAGAATTGTTTGATTAACACATGGTCATATGTATTATCTTGATGCCTAACTAAATACACATATACCACGCTGAAGAATGTGAACACCTTCCCTACGACTTTTTTTTTCTTTGCGTCATCTTAGTATCTTTTGCAGTAGTTTACCCTCTTTGTGTATTTATTATTACTTGTCAACTACTGAGCCCGTTGTACAACAAATCGAATTGTGAAAATGTCTCACTGAACAACTTTGAACAATTGATGGAACAGTACGTATTCTGTTGATGGGATACTTCATATAGAAGGACGCGCGACATCGCCCGCACTACTTACCCTCACTCAGTTTCGACAACCTACAGATCATTCTCTGCTATGAATCAATCGTGCAAGTTTCTTTGAAATCTTACGGAGAGTGTTACAACACACATATTATTATAAAATAATAAAGAACATAAAATAAAACTAATAAAAATTGTAGTCAATTGTAGGCCGCGTCTATTAACATCACGCCAATGTTTTTTACGACGCGTACAACTTCACATTAGTATCAACGAGACTCATGTCGACTATAGCAACAACTACGAGTGGCGTACTGCTCCTTACATTATTTATACATCAATGTGAGCTCTCCCAGTTGGACCTCTCACCGTGACACACTGACAGCGGGACCTCTACCATGCTTTATATCACTTACACTGCCTATACCTACAACGTGTATATTGCAATAAAGTCTAGTCGACAATTACTAACATCTCAATGTTTTAGGAAATATGTGAAAAAGCACACGAACGCGCCCGCGGTACCTCGTCTGTGTATTGTATACGAGGCTACTGTGATCCGACCACTAAGTGTAGATCAGAAGCTTACTCCTACACCAACACTGAGCTGACGACGAACATAGTCCACGACACCCTCACCACCGCTCGCCGTCACCCGCCGCACGTGGCGCACACTTATCATGACACTTACACTCTACCTGGTCACCTTCTTAACTAAACGTGTACACAGTAACACACCCTCACCGCCACCCGCCGAATGCACTAACTAGTAACTGAACCTAACCAACACAGAACTATCCTGCTTTTATCAAATAAAGTATGTTGTGTGATTGACAAGATATGTTGTCAATGAGTCGTCTAGTACGGCGAGTGCGGAGCGCGCGTCATGCAGCACGCAGCACTTACATGCGAGAGTGTGAGCGCGCCGCAGCCGTGCCCAGCGCACACAGCGCCCGACCGAGCGCGACCACCGCCGCACCACTGTCACCACACTCCACCACCACCGGCACTGCTCACCACACAACACGCGCGCTTCTACTACCAACGAATCACGAATTAACTGTTGACCGCCAGCGGACCGGCGAACGCAAACTGCCGCTCTGAACACCACGGAGCGACACGATCCGCACGCTCCAAAACTAATAAATGGCAAAGTTTGTTCGCGTGTGGTGTCGTCGGCGCGAACGTAGCGGCGCGCTCGTGCTCCCCGCGTGTGTCACCGGCGGGCGCCGCGCTCTCACTGACGCCGCCGCCGCCGGCCGCGTGGTGGCCGCGCGACGTGCGCGCGCCACCCGCCACTAGCTCCGTCACCACCACCACTCACCGGCCAGGCCCGGTGGTACGGTGCCGTGAACCTTTTTTTTCTTTTGTTGTCGTTTTTTTTTATGTATGTATATTTTCGTGATCTTTATAAGATCCGAATGAATGTTGTAATTTAAAACACTCGCACGCACTATAAGCACTCACGCATCAGTGTTGATCATTTAACGATCAGTGAGCACCATGGCGCGTTATTGTTATTTATTGTTACTCTAAGAAAGTCCTTGTCCAGCAGCGGGGCTACGTTTGTTTTATACAAAAATTAACAATATGACTACAACACAGAATTCTTCTCGAGCCGTTTGTATGCTTCCCCGGTACAAGCATAAATTAAAACATCAAGTCATTTATCATCAGGCCGACACTATTAGTATATAAGTATCGTTAGATAAGCGACTGTAGCACTCGTGGCCCGGCACAGAGTCAACGGTGTTGGTGAGTTTCAGATCAGTGATGTAAGTTGTTGTTGTGATGAGGTCGTGACGAGGCGCACGTGGCGGTGACGGTCAGCGCAACTAAACCGTGTCACGCGCCGCGGCTCACAGCGTGCTCACACTCTCCCAATAGCTCCGTGTGAATAAGTAAACGGTGCGATTACACTGCCCGCCGGTACAACAGTGCCGTGTGCCGGCTGTACACGAGGTCATTGATTGTTAAAGAATGTCCTCCGAGGCGATATCCGGTACAAACTAAATGTTGTTAGTCACCCGATAAGCTGCACCACATCCGCTCCCTGTGACTCCGCAACACCTGACGCGACTGGCGACTGGCGATGGAACATGCTAAGCGGAGTGCTGGAGTGTGCACACAACACGGCACGCCACTTCGTGCCATCACGTTATCAGGGTTGATCTACAATTATTATTAACATTTCTACTTCTCCGAAATATTGTCCTGCGAATACTACAGATGTAACAAAACTAAACCAAGTTTCAAATTTATCAAAACTGGTGCAGAATAAAAAATTTTAAATTGTACAATGCAATTTGTAATCGTAAATAATACGTTTCTATCACGCCTCCTGCGTGTCGAGTTTGGGTCAGCTCGCTTAACTCGCTCATAACAATTTAACGTATGTTCGCATTTGCGATAAAAAAGACATTACGAACAATTTTATATATAAAGCAAGCTCATAAACAAAGGACAACGACACACATCAACGGTTCGACACCACACCATCGACATTTCTGACACAAGCTCAATCAGAGAAGGCGACACGCAACACAGAACCAAGCTAATTAAATACTTATATTTCACTACTCATAGTGCTCATGTTCAGTCATAAAATCAAAAAGTCTCGAGCAGACTGACTGATAAGTGATCGTGTGAAGAGTAGCAATAATGATCCGCGTCGCAGGGAAGCACTCCACTCTGTGAGTACGTACATGGAGTACATGCGGGCGCGGCGTGGACGCGGCTCGTAAACTCTTCAATCACATTAGGGGCGCGGGATGACCACACTTTTGCACAATATGGCCGCTTAACTTCACTTTATGGGCTTTGATTTAATCTGCAGACGCACGCGAGAGTTTTTACTTGATTCAGTTTACGAGCCGCCACCCTCGTTCCCTCACTCCCACGCTACACGCCCCCGGCGCGCTATCACATTATCTATGGCAGTAGTAATATGTAATGTCGAAATATTAATATACAAGGTGTCCCAGTTCTCAACGGGGCAACCATCATGAGAAAAAGCGGAAAACAAACTAACCCAAGGGTTTTTTTTTTTTCTTTTCTCTGGCAATAAAATTTATGAAATGATCGAATTTAATAAACGGAATGAGCAATCGAAATTAATTAACGAAGGAATGTGCAATGAACGAAATGAATGAAATGAACAAAATGAATGAAATGAATGAAATGAACGAAATGAACGAAATGAACGAACTGAACGAAATGAACGAAATGAACGAAATGAACGAACTGAACGAAATGAACGAAATGCACGAAATGAACGAAATGAACGAAATGTACGAAATGAACGAAATGTACGAAATGAACGAAATTAACGAAATTTACGAAATGAACGAAATGTATGAAATGAACAAAATGAATGAAATGAACGAAATGAACGAAATGAACGAAATGAACGAAATGAACGAAATGAACGAAATGAACGAAATGAACGAAATGAACGAAATGAACGAAATGAATTAAATGAATTAAATGAATTTAATGAATTAAATGAATTAAATGAATTAAATGAATTAAATGAATTAAATGAATTAAATGAATTAAATGAATTAAATGAATCAAATGAATTAAATGAATTAAATGAATTAAATGAATTAAATGAATTAAATTAATGAAATGAATCAAATGAATTAAATGAATTAAATGAATTAAATGAATTAAATGAATTAAATGAATTAAATGAATTAAATGAATTAAATGAATTAAATGAATTAAATGAATTAAATGAATTAAATGAATTAAATGAATTAAATGAATTAAATGAATTAAATGAATTAAATGAATTAAATGAATTAAATGAATTAAATGAATTAAATGAATTAAATGAATTAAATGAATTAAATGAATTAAATGAATTAAATGAATTAAATAAATTAAATGAATTAAATGAATGAAATGAACGAATGAAATGAACGAATGAAATGAACGAATGAAATAAACGAATGAAATGAATGAATGAAAGAAGAGAACTATATGAACACACATATAGCAATTACATAACATCTCCCTGAAATCTGAAATCTTATTACATCTGCCTGAAGTCTAATTTCATCTCCTTGAAATTACATATGTACCTACACTAGTCCCAAAAATTAAGGTATATAAAAAAACATCCAAAATTTTGGGTGATTTTCAACAA
Source organism: Anticarsia gemmatalis (assembly GCF_050436995.1). Classification (NCBI taxonomy): domain Eukaryota; kingdom Metazoa; phylum Arthropoda; class Insecta; order Lepidoptera; family Erebidae; genus Anticarsia; species Anticarsia gemmatalis. Next base: position 5,996 of record NC_134764.1, on the reverse strand, counting down.
GCTGTAAATCTGAGGAAAATGGTTGTACAGAAAAAATACAAAAAGCAAATTGTAGCTCCAAGTATCTAGTTTTCAGATATGACCATGAAAATTTTTTTGTCATGGCCAGGTCTGGAGAAATCCTACGAAAACTACCGAAAAAAAAATTTCCAAATTTTTTCCCGCCTAAAAAAAGGTCCACGGTCATATCTGAAAACTAGATACTTGGAGCTACAATTTGCTTTTTGTATTTTTTCTGTACAACCATTTTCCTCAGAGTTACAGCTTGTTGAAAATCACCCAAAAATTTTGTTTTTTTTTTTATATCCTTTAATTTTTGGGACTAGTTTATAAACTTCCTGAAATTCTATAACATTTTCCTGAAATCTTATAACATCTCCCTGAAATGATATGATGACTCCCTGAAATATCATAATAGCTTCCTAAAATCTTGTAACATTTTCCTAAAATCTTATAACATATCCCTGAAATGATATAATGACTGCCTGAAATTACATAATAACTTGCTGAAATCTTATAACATCTCCCTTACATTAAACATTAAATTAATACATTAAATAATAATTTTATGTGTACAAACGAATAAAAATAATAATAAAGGAATTAAACATAAATAAAATTAAAATAAGGCATCATAAAATATCTCCGCATCGCCGTCCCCGGGTAACGTGACCAGAAGGCTGGCAGCATTGCCACGTTGACTGGCAATGCTTATTCTTTGCCCTAAGTAAAGGCCAGCCCTCTGGTGATCACGTGTCGTGCTGACTATTAGGCGGGAGATGTCAAAGAAATTTATTTCTGCACTCGGACCCCACGACCCCATCGTACATTCAATTATGCCTTGACTTTTAAGCCTTGTATGAATTAAAAATATTGAAATTAATGAAATAAACGAAACGAACAAAACGAATGAAACTAATTTTATGCGAGAAACCGAAACGAGTCTAAATCAGAATCCGCACAAAAACCCATTTCCAGAACTGTAAATGGATCCATAACCTAATCCCAACTTAGATCCGTATCCGAATCCTAATCATTATCCGGATCCGAATAATTATCCGTATCCGAATCCGTATACGAATCTGTATACGTATCCGAATCCGAATCCGAATCCGTATCCGTATCCGTATCCGTATCCGTATCCTTATCCGTATCCGTATCCGTATCCGTATCCGTATCCGTATCCGTATCCGTATCCGTATCCGTATCCGTATCCGTATCCGTATCCGTATCCGTATCCGTATCCGTATCCGTATCCGTATCCGTATCCGTATCCGTATCCGTATCCGTATCCGTATCCGTATCCGTATCCGTATCCGTATCCGTATCCGTATCCGTATCCGTATCCGTATCCGTATCCGTATCCGTATCCGTATCCGTATCCGTATCCGTATCCGTATCCGTATCCGTATCCGTATCCGTATCCGTATCCGTATCCGTATCCGTATCCGTATCCGTATCCGTATCCGTATCCGTATCCGTATCCGTATCCGTATCCGTATCCGTATCCGTATCCGTATCCGCATCCGAATTCGTATCCGTATCCGGATCCGTTCCACATCCAAATTCGTATCCGAATCCGTATCCGATTCAATATCCGAATCCGAATCCGTAGCCGTATCCGAATCAAAGTTCGAATCCGTCTCTGAATCCATATCCAAAGCCGTATCCGTATCCGAATCAAAATCCGTACCCGACTCCGTATCAAAATCCGTATCCGAATCCGTATCCGTACCCGACTTCGTATAAAATCAGTATCCAAATCAGGATCCGAATCCGCATCCGAATCCGAATCCGCGAGTGATTGAAACAAATCATTCATCGGTAATTGATCGATAATAATTGATAAATACTTGATGAATAATTTATCCATACTGAGTGCATGAGCATTAAAAAAAAAAAAAAAAAAAAAAAAAAAAAAAAAAAAAAAAAAAAAAATTATCACAATTCAGTTATGTGGTGGAAGGAAGTGTGATTCTGACGGCAAGTGGGTGTGACAAGCGACCTGTGTAAAGGATTGTTAGGTTAGGTTAGGTTAGGTTAGGTTAGGTTAGGTTAGGTTAGGTTAGGTTAGGTTAGGTTAGGTTAGGTTAGGTTAGGTTAGGTTAGGTTAGGTTAGGTTAGGTTAGGTTAGGTTAGGTTAGGTTAGGTTAGGTTAGGTTAGGTTAGGTTAGGTTAGGTTAGGTTAGGTTAGGTTAGGTTAGGTTAGGTTAGGTTAGGTTAGGTTAGGTTAGGTTAGGTTAGGTTAGGTTAGGTTAGGTTAGGTTAGGTTAGGTTAGGTTAGGTTAGGTTAGGTTAGGTTAGGTTAGGTTAGGTTAGGTTAGGTTAGGTTAGGTTAGGTTAGGTTAGGTTAGGTTAGGTTAGGTTAGGTTAGGTTAGGTTAGGTTAGGTTAGGTTAGGTTAGGTTAGGTTAGGTTAGGTTAGGTTAGGTTAGGTTAGGTTAGGTTAGGTTAGGTTAGGTTAGGTTAGGTTAGGTTAGGTTAGGTTAGGTTAGGTTAGGTTAGGTTAGGTTAGGTTAGGTTAGGTTAGGTTAGGTTAGGTTAGGTTAGGTTAGGTTAGGTTAGGTTAGGTTAGGTTAGGTTAGGTTAGGTTAGGTTAGGTTAGGTTAGGTTAGGTTAGGTTAGGTTAGGTTAGGTTAGGTTAGGTTAGGTTAGGTTAGGTTAGGTTAGGTTAGGTTAGGTTAGGTTAGGTTAGGTTAGGTTAGGTTAGGTTAGGTTAGGTTAGGTTAGGTTAGGTTAGGTTAGGTTAGGTTAGGTTAGGTTAGGTTAGGTTAGGTTAGGTTAGGTTAGGTTAGGTTAGGTTAGGTTAGGTTAGGTTAGGTTAGGTTAGGTTAGGTTAGGTTAGGTTAGGTTAGGTTAGGTTAGGTTAGGTTAGGTTAGGTTAGGTTAGGTTAGGTTAGGTTAGGTTAGGTTAGGTTAGGTTAGGTTAGGTTAGGTTAGGTTAGGTTAGGTTAGGTTAGGTTAGGTTAGGTTAGGTTAGGTTAGGTTAGGTTAGGTTAGGTTAGGTTAGGTTAGGTTAGGTTAGGTTAGGTTAGGTTAGGTTAGGTTAGGTTAGGTTAGGTTAGGTTAGGTTAGGTTAGGTTAGGTTAGGTTAGGTTAGGTTAGGTTAGGTTAGGTTAGGTTAGGTTAGGTTAGGTTAGGTTAGGTTAGGTTAGGTTAGGTTAGGTTAGGTTAGGTTAGGTTAGGTTAGGTTAGGTTAGGTTAGGTTAGGTTAGGTTAGGTTAGGTTAGGTTAGGTTAGGTTAGGTTAGGTTAGGTTAGGTTAGGTTAGGTTAGGTTAGGTTAGGTTAGGTTAGGTTAGGTTAGGTTAGGTTAGGTTAGGTTAGGTTAGGTTAGGTTAGGTTAGGTTAGGTTAGGTTAGGTTAGGTTAGGTTAGGTTAGGTTAGGTTAGGTTAGGTTAGGTTAGGTTAGGTTAGGTTAGGTTAGGTTAGGTTAGGTTAGGTTAGGTTAGGTTAGGTTAGGTTAGGTTAGGTTAGGTTAGGTTAGGTTAGGTTAGGTTAGGTTAGGTTAGGTTAGGTTAGGTTAGGTTAGGTTAGGTTAGGTTAGGTTAGGTTAGGTTAGGTTAGGTTAGGTTAGGTTAGGTTAGGTTAGGTTAGGTTAGGTTAGGTTAGGTTAGGTTAGGTTAGGTTAGGTTAGGTTAGGTTAGGTTAGGTTAGGTTAGGTTAGGTTAGGTTAGGTTAGGTTAGGTTAGGTTAGGTTAGGTTAGGTTAGGTTAGGTTAGGTTAGGTTAGGTTAGGTTAGGTTAGGTTAGGTTAGGTTAGGTTAGGTTAGGTTAGGTTAGGTTAGGTTAGGTTAGGTTAGGTTAGGTTAGGTTAGGTTAGGTTAGGTTAGGTTAGGTTAGGTTAGGTTAGGTTAGGTTAGGTTAGGTTAGGTTAGGTTAGGTTAGGTTAGGTTAGGTTAGGTTAGGTTAGGTTAGGTTAGGTTAGGTTAGGTTAGGTTAGGTTAGGTTAGGTTAGGTTAGGTTAGGTTAGGTTAGGTTAGGTTAGGTTAGGTTAGGTTAGGTTAGGTTAGGTTAGGTTAGGTTAGGTTAGGTTAGGTTAGGTTAGGTTAGGTTAGGTTAGGTTAGGTTAGGTTAGGTTAGGTTAGGTTAGGTTAGGTTAGGTTAGGTTAGGTTAGGTTAGGTTAGGTTAGGTTAGGTTAGGTTAGGTTAGGTTAGGTTAGGTTAGGTTAGGTTAGGTTAGGTTAGGTTAGGTTAGGTTAGGTTAGGTTAGGTTAGGTTAGGTTAGGTTAGGTTAGGTTAGGTTAGGTTAGGTTAGGTTAGGTTAGGTTAGGTTAGGTTAGGTTAGGTTAGGTTAGGTTAGGTTAGGTTAGGTTAGGTTAGGTTAGGTTAGGTTAGGTTAGGTTAGGTTAGGTTAGGTTAGGTTAGGTTAGGTTAGGTTAGGTTAGGTTAGGTTAGGTTAGGTTAGGTTAGGTTAGGTTAGGTTAGGTTAGGTTAGGTTAGGTTAGGTTAGGTTAGGTTAGGTTAGGTTAGGTTAGGTTAGGTTAGGTTAGGTTAGGTTAGGTTAGGTTAGGTTAGGTTAGGTTAGGTTAGGTTAGGTTAGGTTAGGTTAGGTTAGGTTAGGTTAGGTTAGGTTAGGTTAGGTTAGGTTAGGTTAGGTTAGGTTAGGTTAGGTTAGGTTAGGTTAGGTTAGGTTAGGTTAGGTTAGGTTAGGTTAGGTTAGGTTAGGTTAGGTTAGGTTAGGTTAGGTTAGGTTAGGTTAGGTTAGGTTAGGTTAGGTTAGGTTAGGTTAGGTTAGGTTAGGTTAGGTTAGGTTAGGTTAGGTTAGGTTAGGTTAGGTTAGGTTAGGTTAGGTTAGGTTAGGTTAGGTTAGGTTAGGTTAGGTTAGGTTAGGTTAGGTTAGGTTAGGTTAGGTTAGGTTAGGTTAGGTTAGGTTAGGTTAGGTTAGGTTAGGTTAGGTTAGGTTAGGTTAGGTTAGGTTAGGTTAGGTTAGGTTAGGTTAGGTTAGGTTAGGTTAGGTTAGGTTAGGTTAGGTTAGGTTAGGTTAGGTTAGGTTAGGTTAGGTTAGGTTAGGTTAGGTTAGGTTAGGTTAGGTTAGGTTAGGTTAGGTTAGGTTAGGTTAGGTTAGGTTATTAGGTTAGGTTAGGTTAGGTTAGGTTAGGTTAGGTTAGGTTAGGTTAGGTTAGGTTAGGTTAGGTTAGGTTAGGTTAGGTTAGGTTAGGTTAGGTTAGGTTAGGTTAGGTTAGGTTAGGTTAGGTTAGGTTAGGTTAGGTTAGGTTAGGTTAGGTTAGGTTAGGTTAGGTTAGGTTAGGTTAGGTTAGGTTAGGTTAGGTGTTAGGTTAGGTTAGGTTAGGTTAGGTTAGGTTAGGTTAGGTAGGTTAGGTTAGGTTAGGTTAGGTTAGGTTAGGTTAGGTTAGGTTAGGTTAGGTTAGGTTAGGTTAGGTTAGGTTAGGTTAGGTAGGTTAGGTTAGGTTAGGTTAGGTTAGGTTAGGTTAGGTTAGGTTAGGTTAGGTTAGGTTAGGTTAGGTTAGGTTAGGTTAGGTTAGGTTAGGTTAGGTTAGGTTAGGTTAGGTTAGGTTAGGTTAGGTTAGGTTAGGTTAGGTTAGGTTAGGTTAGGTTAGGTTAGGTTAGGTTAGGTTAGGTTGGTTTAGGTTAGGGTTAGGTTAGGTTAGGTTAGGTTAGGTTAGGTTAGGTTAGGTAGGTTAGGTTAGGTTAGGTTAGGTTAGGTTAGGTTAGGTTAGAGGTTAGGTTAGGTTAGGTTAGGTTAGGTTAGGTTAGGTTAGGTTAGGTTAGGTTAGGTTAGGTTAGGTTAGGTTAGGTTAGGTTAGGTTAGGTTAGGTTAGGTTAGGTTAGGTTAGGTTAGGTTAGGTTAGGTTAGGTTAGGTTAGGTTAGGTTAGGTTAGGTTAGGTTAGGTTAGTTAGGTTAGGTTAGGTTAGGTTAGGTTAGGTTAGTTAGGTTAGGTTAGGTTAGGTTAGGTTAGGTTAGGTTAGGTTAGGTTAGGTTAGGTTAGGTTAGGTTAGGTTAGGTTAGGTTAGGTTAGGTTAGGTTAGGTTAGGTTA